>NW_005301105.1:0-695 GCF_000412655.1 Myotis brandtii
TTCTTCAACTAGGGACCATGGACTTCTCTGAGAATCTAATGAGAGATTTGTATCCTCCACATTCCTCAACCCATGTAACTGTAATGAAAATGTTGCTACAAGTTCATGGGGTCCACAGACCCCAGTTGCCCATCCAGGGTTCCTCCTAGGAGGTTACAAACCTTGGCTCTAAACTGAATACAGCAGCAACGAGCCCACAAAGAAAAGGCAGGGACCTCCCTCTCGTAAAAACCCTAGCAGCTCTGAAGGCAGACACACCCTTTGTGTATGGAGATCCTCAGCCCATCTCTGATGCCCGGAAGTGTAATCTGAGAGTGAGCTGGATCTACAGAAACTTTCCTTATTTTGTGGTTTTTAAGAAATACCTTCGGGGGAACGAAACTGAATAAGCAACATATGACCCTCTTATCTTTTAAACATTTTATTCACTTTCTATACTCGAAAATTTTTATTTTTTTGGAGTTCTCTAAGGAAAACCTAATTTTATTTTTTTTCCAGAATTTTTCCCCCATCTTCACTCTCTGTTCTCCCACAGAGAGACTAGAGGGCACGAATAAATGAAGAAGCTGACCTTGAACGCCAGGTCTGTCACTGGCAAGGAGGAAGGGAACTTTGCCTGTTTGGGGTGTCTCCAGAGCAGGGCTTCATCCTATGAGCATTTATCTGCTGGTGGAGCAGCTGGAAGCTGAGTGCCC
>NW_005301106.1:0-695 GCF_000412655.1 Myotis brandtii
TGGGAATTGTTAGAGCAGAATTTGAATATCTTGAGACAGACTCCATTACCCATAATTCATTACTAATTTAGAACAAAAAGTCCACTTTCTGATTTTGGATATTTCATTAGTAGGCTGTAACTATTACCAGTAATTTAGGATATGGTATTTTTTCTGTCTGATTATAATCATAGGCAATATTTACTGAATACCAGTATTACACTAAGCAGTGTTAATATAACATGTTCAGTTCTCAGAGGAAGCACATATAACAGACACTTTTATTTTCCCATTCTATAAATGAGTAAACTAGAGCACAGAGAATGAAAGCTACTCACTCAGATACTAAGACTTAAGTACAAGAAATGGGATTCAAACCCTGGCAGTCTGGCTCCCATGAGTAGGATTCCTCTAAAAGCATTTTATTTTCTAATGCTGAAAAGACTGAAATATATTAATAATGTTTGCTGCAATTTATTGAGAAATGCGAGGTGCATCAAAGAAATAAAGCTTAGGAAAAAGCTTTTAGAAACTACCCAAGGTTACAGAGCTAATATATAGAGGGGACAAAATTCAAATCTAAGTCTGCTGAGATAATAATGAAAACTGCTACTTTTAGAGTCCTAAAGTATCTTATTTTATTAATGTGCATTCATATGTATAAATACTCATAGGCTGCACACCATATATATTCAGATCTATATGTTATTTGCTAC
>NW_005301107.1:0-695 GCF_000412655.1 Myotis brandtii
GCTGCTTACACCATCAGGATTTACTTTTTTTATCCATTGTCTGGAACAGATATGGCCAAGTTTAAGTGGATAAGAGTCATCTGAGGAATCATTTACTTCCTCCAGTTGCTTAGTATTGTGGGAAGCTAAAAGCAAGCTTATGAACCACTTAGTGGGCAATTACATTTGAGATGAAAAATGCAACCTGAGCCAGAAAAGCTAGATCTGTGGTATTGGGCCAAAGAGCAAGCTTCTTTGTGGAGCTGAGATTGGTTGTGACTTACATTAGTGATTTGTGTAAAAGCCAGCTAACATCCAGGGGCCACACCAAATTCACAGGCCATCCTCAAGGCTGCCAAGCTGAGGGAGAGACCCAGCAGCCATGTCTTTCTGGGGCAGAGTCTAGGCTTGCTTTTGCTAAGGTAAGTCATTGAGTTTTTGTTTTGTTTTGAAGATTGAGAAGACCGAAGAGATACACCATCAATTCCAAACATTTTTGAGTGAAATAAGCAAACCCAATAATAATTATGAGCTGAAAATAGCCAACAGGCTATTTGGAGAGAAGACATACCTTTTCCTTCAAGTAAGTTTTGCTGTGTCCACCACTTCTGTGAGTGGTATTCATGAATGGCCAATGGCTCTGTTAGGACTGTGGGTCCTAGTGGCATGCTGCCTACATTGACTGCCTGGCTTGGCCCAGATCACCTGGCACCCCC
>NW_005301108.1:0-695 GCF_000412655.1 Myotis brandtii
GCCCTGGGTTGCGCAGAGCTGACATGTGTGAGGCTGGGAGAGCTGGGCCAGGCGGAGGCCAGCAGGGCTCCCTGGGCCGTCCCTGGGGTCTCAGGGAAGTCCGCACCCTGGCCTCCCTGGAGAGAGGAGGGGCTGGTTCTGGCTCGGAAACCCACAGACACGTTGCTGATGAGCCGGGGTTAGGCCAGGAGGTGAGAGCTCCCTGCCCCCCCACCTCCGGCTGGTGATGGGCTCCAGGGCGTGGCCTCCAGAAAAGCTGCCCTCTTCCCTGCTCCTGCTCCAGGCACGTCTGACCTTGGCCCTGGGAGAGCCCTCCATGCACCTGGCAGGAGCCACGGCCACAGCGTCCTCCTCTCCCACCTGCGAGGAACACATCGGTGATCCCCAAAGAGCTGGCCTCAGCTTTGAAGATCCACAAATTATGTGGTCACTGGTATTTGGGGTGTCTGACCTCACCCTTGAGGGCCATGGCTGATTGGACCATGGCAAACCTCTGACTCCTTTTGGCCAATCAGGTCCTCTTCCAGGACGGGCTGGGCGCACCTGGCGGGGATGTGAGGCCCTGGCTGAGGCAGGAAGCCCAGGGGAAGCCTTCCGCAGGGAAATGGGCATTTACAGGACTCTGTCCCTCCCCCAACATTCATTCCCCAATCTTGTGGGAAAAGCAACCACTTTACTTTGGGGGGGTGGGGGGG
>NW_005301109.1:0-695 GCF_000412655.1 Myotis brandtii
AAAAATTCTCGGACAAGGATTAACAAAAAATAAAAATAAATAAAATTACAGCTCCAGGTCCTATTGGGAGATCCTATTTTAGTAAGTCTGTGTCGGAGCCCTGGCCTCTGTATTTTTAAAAGCACTTAGGATAGGCCCATCTTTAAACCATTGTAGCCAGTGGTAGAAATGTGTCTGGTGTGATCCCTGTATGCACAGTGAGTTGCAGGTGGTGATTCCACTACTGGAGGTTAGAAAAACTCCCCCTCAAGAAGAAAGAAGAAAAAAGAAAGAACAACTCCCCCTCAAAATCAGGATTCATTTAGAACTTGAGTGTCCTAGCCACTGAGCCCGTACACTCTTGGTTCATCCACTCAATGGCTAATGCTGCCTGTATTGGTTGTCTATTGCTGCTTCACAAATGAACCCTCAAAATTAGTGTCTTCAAACAACAAACATTTATTATCTTATCATTTCTGTTGATCAAGAAGGTAGACAGTTTCACTGAAAGTCTCTGGGTCCAGGTCTCTCTGAGGTTGCAGGCCAGCTGTGGGCCAGGGCTGGGCTCTGATCAGAATGCCAGAGAGGGCACCAAAGGCGGAGGGAGTCTGCGTCCATGGTCACGTACACAGTTGTTGGCAGACTCTGTTCTTCTCCACCAGCCTAACTCACAACATGGCAGCTGACTCCCACAGAAAGAGTGATCAGAGATAGGA
>NW_005301110.1:0-695 GCF_000412655.1 Myotis brandtii
GGGTTGGTCTGCGTGCCCATTGGAAACTTCATGTGCTCAATGTCTTGTTTTAGGGAATTGAGGGAACCGAATATTTCCTCCATCCCGTCCGAGTAGTCGAGAGTAGCGTCCCCCGCGTCGGCCTGCATGCCCTCCGTGTGTCGTCTTGTCTTCTTGGGTGACAGGATGGGTAGAGGCTGGATGACTTCCCCAGGTGGACCCTGCGAGAGAGAGACACACAGGCCTTGTTTCCTGCGGATCTTAGTTATTGCTGGTGACGGAGCACGCATTGGCGTGGACCTTCATCAGATGCCTGCTCTTGTTTATTAATTAGTCCTCATTTACATGCCTTATCCCACAATTAGCTTTCAGTCCCTGAAGATGAAGCACCACTTTAAGGCTCTTGTGCTAAGGAGGTGTCTACTGTGCTTGATGATAGTTTATATGATGATACTTCAATCTTTTACAAATACACCTTAGCTTGTTTCAAACATTTATAAATGAACAAACTCAAAAGAAATGCTACCAGACTTGTGTTTACACTAAATCGTTGATCCATATCGTTATGGGTTGAACTGTGTCCCACAAAAGCCCACATGTGTTAGTCTGGAGGGTCAGCACCTCGGGAGAAGACTTTTATTTGGAAATGGGGTTGCTGTGCATATAATTAGGGAAGTAACAGAGCAGCAGGGTGGGTCCTAGACTGGCCTCCTTGG
>NW_005301111.1:0-695 GCF_000412655.1 Myotis brandtii
GTTAGGGGTACATTTCTTCTTGGTCTTGCAGAAGACAAGATGAACAAACAATAGTTCTTGCTTTTTATTGGCTCACAGTTTAGTTTCAGAAGGGAATATACATGACCATAATGCAAAGCTAGATAGAACATTTTATTGAAGGTAAATAGTAGAATTGTCCTTCACATATGTTATGGGAAAGAAAATGTATTAAATGAATTGGGGGAATTCTGACAACAGCTGGGATTTTGGAGAACCAGACTAGAGCAATAAGAGCCACCAAGACCAGGCAGGAGGCAGATGCAGAACCACCACAGAGGAGTTATAGCAGAAAGGGTCTGGTGAGGCTGTGTCTTTCAGGTAGAATGGCCATTTTTGTCTGGGGAAGGAGCACAGGATTGGACTACCAATGATTAGGTGCCCTTGAATAGAAGAGTGAAATAGAGAAACCATTGTGAATGAATTCAGGGAACATTTGGAAGGAGCAATGGCTATTGGGCAGCAAAATAAGTCCTCAGGAAGTTAGAATTATAATAAATATACACACAGAAAGAGGGAAGAGAATGGGTACAACAAGTCTTGGGATAAATAATAATCATTTACAATATGGATCTTCTGTACATAGGTTGTAGACATAAAGGACAACCAAAGTATCTGAGAATTATTTTTTGTTTCACATTGAAGTCAAAATGTTTGCAGTGACATACCCAGATACT
>NW_005301112.1:0-695 GCF_000412655.1 Myotis brandtii
AAATAGAATGTTGATGTAAAATACAAAACAAATGGCATGCTTTCCTTCTTATGATGATATTCTAATCTTAAAACTATTTTGTCTTTCATATTTATAATTGTGAATCATGGCCTGACTTAGAAGAATAAATAAAATTATTTTATAAATAAGATTATAAATTCCATGGAAAAGGCCTAAGTCTTCTAAATTTGTATTCTCAGGAACTATTGTCATGAATCTCAAAATATAATAAATGCACAATATTGAAGTTGAAATAAAAGTTGTTTTTGGCACATGGGTTGCAAGAAAGGTGTTGGCCCTCTCCATGGTACGTCATATGTCCTCATTATTTTTGATGTTCAAGGCAGCTGCCTGCAGTCAGTTCTTTAGCCTTGGTAAGCACAAAGACTGGATGTATCAACACTCTAAGAATAGCTTTGTCTCATGGGAGCAGGCTCACATTAACCAAATCCCCATAGACAGGTGTTTAATTCCTGAACTCAAGGTGGATCAGCACATTTTCTCTACTTCTGCAAGCTACACCAAAGACCCAAATATGACTAAGATGCTATCTGTACATAAGCTAGACTAAAAATCAAATTACAATCAGAAATGTGTTTAGTAAGCACAGAATCAAATAAAGGAAAATCACTGAAACCTGAATGTGTAAAAGTGTCATTGTTAAACAACTTGATGTATTTATATCTAAAATATGG
>NW_005301113.1:0-695 GCF_000412655.1 Myotis brandtii
ACATGCCCTTGACTGGGAATTGAACCCACAACCCTTTAGTGAGCAGGCCAACATTCACATTCTAACCACTGAGCAAAACCAGCCAGGCCAACATGGTTTTAAAGAGCTGCTTAATGCCCAATATTATGAAAATACCATAATTTAATTTAGCATTTTTGGTTACACTGGTTCTAATTGTTTATCTTCATAAATTATACTATGATTAACATCCTTGAGATACATAAATATTTAATATCAAGTCTGTTTTTTCTTCCTTTACTATGTATTTCTCAAAGTAGGGTTCCTGGGAACTGTTATATTTTCAGATCCTGTGCATATTTGAGAATATTTTTCATTTTCATGTTGGAAATATATTATGATTGAGTATATTATTTAGAATAATAAGTTTTTCCCTCAAAATCCTATAGACATTGTTTTATTGTCATTTAGTGTTTTATAGTGCAAAAGTCAAGTCAGAAGCCAATCAATGCATTTACAATTAACTCTTTTTTGGGCAGAGGAGCTAAACAATTTCAGAAATCTTCCTTTGGCTTAATGATTTCTAGGATGGTGGTTCTCAGACCTTTTCTTTGGTTGCCTCAGCCACTGACGTGTCTTTGGATCTTTTTTCTCAGCTCCTTTATGAACCTCCCAAGATTTCCTTACCTCCATCTTTTAACTCTTGTTTCTATTTCATTTGTGCTTTTATTTATTTA
>NW_005301114.1:0-695 GCF_000412655.1 Myotis brandtii
CTGAGCTTCAGTCCATCTATCTGCGGAATGACACTGGTAGTTAACCTCTCCCCCATCTTCTTCTCTGAGTTACACAGTGACTACCTGAAATAGCCTCTGAATAACACAAAAGCAAAGATTTTGGAAATAATGAGCAATCAATTGAAAATGTAAAGATTAAAAAGTGTTTGGAATTAGTCTCATGAAACAGGAGGCCGCTGTTATTGTGCCACTTTTCGACAAAATCAGCAGCAGAAATCTCGAAGAATCGTCCTAACCCAAGTCCTACTATGTTCCTCCCACAGAAGAAGCATCACAGCCCTGCCCAGAGGAGAGGGCGTGCTCCGTAGTCCTGGACTGCAGCGGGTTGGCCTTTTTTGACTCTTCTGGCGTCTCCGTGCTGGTTGAGGTATGGACACAGGGTGTGTGTGGACTGAACCCTTCCTTTCTCTTCAGTAACAGGGTTTCCACCTTCGACTCTCAGCTCTGTGGTCTTGACTCTGCTTGTTTCAATTCTCACCTCACCCACTCTCTCCAAAGGACATAGACCTTGAGGCAATAGTTATTTCTTAAAATGGAAATAATATCATTGCAACTAGGATATGTCTTCGTTGCAGCCATCCTGAAAGAAAGTCACGGTAAAGGGCCACAGAGTCTCTTCAGCGTGAATTTCTTCCGCTATTTATTTATTTATTTATTTTAATTCTTTATTGATT
>NW_005301115.1:0-695 GCF_000412655.1 Myotis brandtii
CCTGGCTCTACAGGATGGACCCAGGGAACAGTGTTCAGGGTGGGCTGTTGGGTCTCACCCTGGGAGGGGCTGACCAGGCCCCTCTTCTTCTTCTGTCCCTCGGTCAGGCGCACTGGCTCCCACACCTATGAAGCATGAAGAACTCACCCTGAGACCCTCACGTGTGCCAGGCTCCACCTGGGTTCCTGCCCGCTTCCTCCTCCCTCAGCACCTAGGGAGGAAAAGTGTTGTGGGCCCACTTTCTGGACGAGGAAAGCAAACCCCAAGGCTCGGAATCTTCAGCAAAGTCACACGACCAGGTGGCAGTTCTTAAACGTTCTCTGATCCCCAGATTCTTTGACCTCCTTCCACTGAGAGATGCTTCATGCCCTCTTTCTGAATCTGGGCCTGGGCTGTGCGGACAAGAGAACACAGCAGGCCTGATGCTGGGCCAGTGGGGGGCAGGCTGCAGGAAACTGGCGGTTTCTGTGTCCTGCCTCTTGAGACATTGCTCTTGAACTTGAGCACCATCCTCAGAGGAAGCCAGAGAGGGGCCCACTCAGAGAGGAGCCAAGGCCCCAACCCCCACTCTGGCCAAGCTCCCTGCCTCCAGCCTGCCCACCAGGAGTGAGGACATCGTAGAAGAAGACCCTCAGCCCTAGCCAGGCTGCCCCAGCTGAGCGGTGGAGCAGAGCCATCGAGGCTGGGCCCCAGGG
>NW_005301116.1:0-695 GCF_000412655.1 Myotis brandtii
GCCTAGACCTGAGTAGCAGGTTGAGCAGCTTGGCTTCAAACCCAACAGACAGACCTGTGGTTTCATCTGCCAACAGCTTCCTGTCTTCCTGAGTCCTAAGGAGCTGGCTGACTGAGATTGGCCAATGGGCTTTCTGAGGGACAATTTAATTGGTCCCTCAGTGTTTCTCAAAGTGCGGTCCTCCAACTCGGCAACGAAAGCACCTACAGTGTTTATTGGCAATGTGGGTCCCTGTGCCCACCCAGGCCCACTTCTCCAACAAAAGTTTGCTGGGTGGGGACGTATAATCTACCCATTTAACCTGCACCTGAAATTCATCCTAAGTCTGTAAAGTTTGACAACCACAGCTGACCTCAGGCCCCACCTCTCCTTCACCTTCCTATCCGCTCCTACCAGCTTGTTCCTGCCTCTTTATTGCTTAAGCAAAGGCCAAAATGGAAATGTTATGATCAGAGAAACCCTACCTTTTCCCATTGGGAAAGGGAAGAAAAAACCAAAAATGTGTTAGACTGGAACTCTTGGACTTTAATCTTTTCCTTTAGGAACAAGCATTTGGAAATATCCAAATTTAGCATTTACATTTGTTTACTTTATTCTGTAATTTTACAATTCAATAGCATGCAACATGTAACTCTCCTTCAATTTTTTAACCTTGAGGCAGATAACCCCTTTAAAGGGGACTATGAACCTTTTTT
>NW_005301117.1:0-695 GCF_000412655.1 Myotis brandtii
TGCTCTATCCACTGAGCCAAACCGGTTTCGGCTGAGGCCTGGTTCCTTGCTCTTTCCCAATATGGAGCCTTCATGTGCTTCTAGATCTTTGCCCAAATGTTTATTGAACCTCATTTGTGTACTAACCATTCCACCCGCCCCAGCTTCTCCCTGGCCTCCAGCTTCCTTCCCAGTCACCAGCTGTCAGTCTCCTCCAAACCCCCACCCCCACCCCCGCACCAGGCAGTCAGAAGAGGCCTGTTAAATTGCACATCTGCTCCTCCCCCCTGCTCAGAACCCTCCCTTGGCTCCTCAGTGCGCTCATGGGGAAGCCCAAGCCCCTTCCTGGGCCTCCAAGACCTCTCGTTGTCCGGCCCATTTCCACCCATCCCCTCCTCACTCGCCACCTTCCAGCACCAGGCCTTTGCACATGCTGTTCCTTCTACCTGGAGTGCGGGCCTCCTGCAGCCTGGTCACCCCCTACGCACCCCTGAGGCCACAGCCCACCTCAGGGCCGGAGCTCCCTGGGGTGAGGTCTCCTGCCTCTCTGCCTCTCCCTCTCCCTCAGTGGGATTTGTACTCGTGGGTTTATTTGGGTGATTAGCAGAGCAGCCCTGACCTTCCCCACAAGTTGGGATTTTAGGGTCAAAAAGACTTGGGTTTGAGTCCTGCCTCTGCCACTTACCAGCTATGTGAATCGGGACAAGCCCAGGGCT
>NW_005301118.1:0-695 GCF_000412655.1 Myotis brandtii
AGCCCTATATATTTAAAATATTATCATTTCAATATGCAATCTCCATTAAAAACTCTTAATTAGATAATTTATTTGGGGAGAGGGATTAAATCTTAGAAGCTTATATGTATTTTGTACTTACAGCCACATTTCAAGTGCTCAGTAACCACATACCTTTAGCAGCAGTAGTCTTGGACATCATAACTAAGAGCATGAATATATCACCCAATTACTAGTACAGCCAATGTGCCTGCATCATATTGATCTTGAACTTTCAGCTTCCAGAAGTACCTGTTGTTTAAGCCATCCAGTCTATAGTACGCTGTTATGGCAGCCCTAGCAAACTAATACACATTTAACATTTTATTCTGTATTTTGAAATCTGTACCTATGCTAGATGAAGAAAAATTAAGTAATGCCAGTAATAAGAATACAAAGGGAGAATAAGTAGAAATAGAAAACATTAACTAATGAGACTGGCTGTAATGGCTCAGGGAAACGTGAGACTCAATGTCAAGATCAGTAATCTATGTGGGACAGTGAAGGTTAGGGCCAGAGGAGAGGAATGCCTGTGAGAAGAGTAGATTCCACATACTTTATAGTTCCCCTAAGACACAGGATGGTATTGCAGTTAAAACTACAACCATAAACACATGAGCATAATTGGCATTACTTGTAAGGGCAGAAATTGGAGCTTTATCTAGCCTGTTAAAGTT
>NW_005301119.1:0-695 GCF_000412655.1 Myotis brandtii
TACAGTTGTTCATATGAAAAATAATACAATAATTAATGACAAGAATAAACTGTGTTTTATAACTGTAAACCTACTTTTGCCCCACCCTGTATCAATATACATAAGTGCTCTATGCAAACTTCTCATTTTATTACACGTAATATTATAACATTGTGGACTCAAAGGTCAAGATTTTATAAAATTAATACTTTTTACTGATTCATCAAAGATATTCTTAAGTGAAATTTGCCTTTTTTAAAATTGTGAATATGTTTACTGAATAATTCAGTGATTACCAGTATACTTTGGTGCCACTGCCTTGATCTTACTAAGGCACCAACAGTTTTACACACCAATGCTTTTGTACAATCAGTGCAAAGGTAATCACAATGAAGAAGAAAAATAACATTTTATTATTATGAAAATGCTTTCAATCATGAAGACACTTTGAGTACTGCTAGTTTATAACCAGCCCCAAAGCTACATTATTTCCCTTTTCAGGTGAAGAAACTACAGGTCAAAGAACTTAAGAGAATTTGTTCAGATCATAAGCCAGAAAGTGGTAAAGCTAGAATGTAAACACAGCAGGGATGATTCCAGAACTTGCTTTCTTAATCTATTTCAAGAGTGGTACCTAAGTGCCCATTTCCATTCCTCATGGCCTAGTCAAGATTGGTAGAGGTAGGGGTATGGGTTGAAGGCTTATGTCACAGTCC
>NW_005301120.1:0-695 GCF_000412655.1 Myotis brandtii
ACCCTGCTTGGAGACACATCTTGTCTCTCTTTAGAATGTGAGAAAGGGACTTTTGTTTCCAAAGTGTTGAAAGCCCAACAGAAGCCAGGACACCAGTTTCCCCCGTGACAGGTCAGTGTGGCCTCAGGGAGCGGGGATGCCGGCAGGGTCTCTGGTGTTTGCGAGGACACTGCCCAGCCAGAGTCCCCACCTGTCTCTGTGGTCACTGGGGACACCTGCAGGGTGGTCCTCTCATCAGGGGCATCGGAAGGGCAGAGACGTACATTTGAGGACTCAGGGGATGGAGCTCCTTAATGGGGAGCAGACTGCTCAACCCACAGGGACAGCATGGTCCTGGTTTCACCACCATGTGGATTCATGTTTACAGCTCAGAACAACTACCAGTACACCAACAACCCATGTCCATGGACTCCGTTTCTATGGAAACACTGGAGTGAAAGTAGTCTTGGCATCTCATAATTCAAAGAACAAAGCAACAGAGTGTCAGAGGTATTTTGTCCGTGGAAAGATTATTATATGTACATGTGTGCAAATACACCATACAAATGTATGCACACGTTAGCACATTTGCATATGCAACCACACATGTGCACAAACATGCACACACATGAACAGTTGCATGCACACACTACATGTGCAACACATGCACGCACATGCACACAGTGCACACCTGCATACACACCCACACATGTGCA
>NW_005301121.1:0-695 GCF_000412655.1 Myotis brandtii
GTTAAGAGCCGTGCTGGTGTCCTGGGATTTGTATTGAGAAGATTCCCTTTCACTACTTGATAGCCTCAGAGCTGAGACGGCTGTAACACACCACTCATCACCAACAGTGTCAAGAGTTGTATCAGCATCTTCAAAAAGAAAGTCGTTTTCAGTTAAAAATAGCCATATTCTAAGCTTACCTATGCTCCCTGCACACTTTTTAAAGTCCAAGTGAAAATATTTCTTGAACCTGTGTTTGACATGCTCAGTAATTCCTAGGAGGTATAAAACACCCTTGTTTTATTTCAAGAAGCTATCAGCTCTCTGGCTGTGGTCAAAACCAGAAAGGTCTTAAAATTTGGCTTGGCTAGCATCCCAAAATGTTATCCTAACCCCCGACAGATCTTTCACCAGGAGAATATGAATCAAGCCACATTTACCTTAGTTACTGAGGCTTAGTACAGTAGCTATCTGATTTGCTTAAAATCATAGTGTTCCCATTTACTTAACAAAGTACAGTAGAAGAAAAACACCGATTCTTGGAGCGACTATAACTAATGTAAGCAGAGTTGTCTGGTACAAATGTTATGTGATGCTGGGGCCTCTTCTAGATCTAATAGTGTCAAGGGGGGTGGGTAGGGAAAGTCAAGATACTTCTGATTTGTTCTGTAGGCAATAAAAATTATATATAGGGCCTCTGAGAATTGACTTGATTT
>NW_005301122.1:0-695 GCF_000412655.1 Myotis brandtii
AAGAAAATATCTTTCTGAAAAGCCAAGCACACAACTAAATCATTTAAATTAGACAGACTGCCTGTCAAGGAATCTCATAGTAAAGACTTTTGGAAAAAGCTGTTTCAGATTTTCCAAAGCCCAAGCAAATTTTTCTGACTCTGATTTCTTTGAACACTTATGTGCGGAGGCGGAAGAACGAGATGTCCGGACACGGCTGTTTTAGTTCCTTGCCGGCTCCGTGAAGGGTCTCCCCGGGTCAGTCTGTTCCGTGAGGTTACGCCACAGGCCTCCCACCGCTTTGTGATTCTAACAGCTCCATCAGGGCAGGGAGCTGCCTCCTCGGCTAAAGGAAATGCCCAAGCAGAGGGCTCCTCCGTAGACATTCCTCGGCTCTGAACACGCAGCTTTTCACCGCGATCGTGTTTGTTTACCGTGGGGGCCAGCCCGGGAGTGGCGGTGATATTAACGCGTTTACAAGCATTTCTGTCTGTGTTACGTAACGTAACGCAACGCCCTGTTTACATTCTAGTGGGTGGTGGTGTGTCTGTGTGGAGGAGGATGGCGAGTCCAACACAACTCGAGACAGATTCCGATCTCAGGGGCCTGGACCCACCTTAGACACAACACCCACACATGACACAACCTGCAAACAGCCACAAATCAGCGGCAGAGTAAACTAAACATGCATGTGCTGAGGGCAAGAATCAGGGTGG
>NW_005301123.1:0-695 GCF_000412655.1 Myotis brandtii
TTGGAGCATTGTCCCATGCACCAAAAGGTTACAGGTTCGATCCCTGGTTGGGGCATGTACCGGAGGCAACTGATTGATGTTTCTCTCTCACAGCTATGTATTCTCAGTGAGGGTTAAAAAAAAACATTTTAAATTTTTAAAATATGCTTTTATAAGTATAAAACTTAAAACAAAAAAATAAAATAATATTATGAGTGTGTTTATCATGTTGCTTTCTAAATATGTGTCATTTTAAAAGCCATTCTACTAATTTCCAGTTTTTACAAATGGCATTTAATTAAATTAATCCACAAGAGAGAACTTTAATCCAATAAGATACGTACGTGAATGGACCAAGACCAAACCAGGTCCAAAGTTGAGTTATTTCAGTTTATCAAGAAATTCCTTCAGGAGGTGAGGTTGTCATGTTGTTGCTATCCTGTTTTAAGTAGAAAACAGATTTGCCTTAAGATATGCTTGTTTCATATCCTATATTTATTTCCCTCCAGATATCTCCTAAGCTGGATGCATCATAATTAAAATGCACAAGAACAGATGTTGCTCGGTCTCTGTCAGGCACTAAGTTTTTTGATGTGTCATTCCTTCCAGTAACTGTGCATGAGTATCAGAAGAATGGTGTATTAGCTTCCCAGAGCTGCCATAACACATTACCACAAATTGGATGGCTTAAAACAACAGACATTTATTATCTCACA
>NW_005301124.1:0-695 GCF_000412655.1 Myotis brandtii
GGCAGAACCAAACCCCGACAGATGAAGAGAAGACAGGAGGGCGGGCGTGGGTGTCGGGCCTCATTAGTCACAAGCTCACTAGCAAGAGTTTCCTCGACTCCCACCACCGCTGGTCTTCCGGCGGCATGAAGAGGCATGAAGAGGGTTCAAATCCCTGCCAACACGTTTGGGACCAACTAGAGGCATCTATGTTAATAAAATAGCTATGAAAACAAGAAGCCTCAGTGGTTGAACTCAGTAAAACTTTCTCACCCAGGTTAAGTCCAAACTGCATGTGACAGAGTGACGTTTCTCCGAGTGATACTGTAGGAGTTGAGACTCCTTCCATTCTGTCACTTCCACTTTCCACTGGTGGTTTCCGAGGTCGCCTGGGAAGGTGAAGCCTGGAGGATGGCCCTTGGATAGGTATAGGGCCTGGATCTAGAAATGGTGCCTATCAACTCACTCACATTCTATGGGCTAGAACTCAATCACACGACCAGACCTAACTGCAAGGGGTGCTGGGAACTGTAGTCCAATTGCCCTAGAAGAGGAGGCAATACACAGAGATCTTTTCAGCAGAGCCACATGTCTACCTTGACCTGATTTTCCCTCGTATGAGCTTTCTCTGAGATCACATAGATATGTTGGCCTTAAGTGCTGGGAAATGGATATAAGTACTTCCATAAAGCCCTTCTGAGGCCCCCTGTGATGCT
>NW_005301125.1:0-695 GCF_000412655.1 Myotis brandtii
CTCTCTTTTTTTGCATGCAACGGTAGGGAAACTCTCATTCCTCAATTCATTAATGTCAACGAGTCTAAAGAAGTTTGTAAGGACAAAGAAAAGCCCTGCTAATTAACCATTGTGTTATAATCATCATCAAGATTTACAAAGTGTTTTTTGTGTGCCAGGTAGCACATAGATTGCACAAAAGATCATTTCTGCTGACAAATATTCTGACAGCCCTCTGTTTCAGGCCTCAACAGTTGGACTTTTTGTTCCAGAGACTCCTGATTAATTAGGAAAAATTCAACAAGCAATTAAGAAAATAACTCCCCAAGTCATTTAGGCACAAGGTAGTGTTTTCCTGTTATATTTCAAGTAAACAAAAGGATATTGGTTGATTGTTGGAGGGGAGTTGATTGTAACCTTTTGGCTCTAAAGAATGAGCCTGTGTGTAATTCCATTTAATGGTTTGGAATTCCCAAGCTATGGAGTTCATTAGGGAAGCAGAGGAAGTAAACACATGAAAAACAGGGAAAGAGACCCATTGAATCCCGACTGGCTTCCTTTCCCCAACATTAATTGGCAGGTGGACTAAATCCACAGCCACGTCTCATCACACACAGACAACGAAATAACTTAGTTGTCCCCATGCTATCTTTCAGCCCAGAAGTTGGTTGTACATGTGCTCAAATGAATCGTTGAAGGGAGCAGTGCTGAGGGGG
>NW_005301126.1:0-695 GCF_000412655.1 Myotis brandtii
CAGTTTTGTTTCAAACCAGAATACTCCTACTTTTCATAGACAGAATCTGATTTGTGCTTTGGGGCTCAGCTGTGTGCATCAGCATCTGGCTCCTCTTCCATGGATGACAAATTCTCCCTTCCATCATCTAAATGTAGCACAAAAGGAGGATGTGACCTGGTAATAATACAAACAGATACAATTACTTATAATTTTTAAGATCATGCTTTCCAAATACAGTGCAAACGTATTTTTAGTATGATTTTCTCACATGTCATAATAGAGATCGGTGGGGGTGCTTGGAGAATATAGGAACAAATAGGAGCCAACTTGGGATGAAGACAGGCAGTGTTAATTTAAAATACATAGCAAAGGAAAAAAATCATCTTGTCCTGCAGACTTACGACAAAGCTAAAGGAGTAAACAAACAGTACAGGAATCATATTTGCAAGCAAGGCCTGCAGAATCAAGGTAGAAAACCAGTTTTCTGTCCTTCAGAACAACCCTTTCATCCCAGCAGGTGGGAAGTAATCAAGGTTCCATAAAGTGTCCGATGTCCCCAACTGTGGTTTGACAGCTCAGGTTCTTCTCCTTTGCCACCAGTTCCTGTTGCTTCAATCACTTAAATATATTTCTATCCAGATTTGGACTCCTTACCCTTCTTTACCTACACATTGGATGATCTGTTTCTCAGAGCATGGTGGCTCAACATGGAG
>NW_005301127.1:0-695 GCF_000412655.1 Myotis brandtii
CATCAGGGTGAACCTCTGGTGGTTACTGAAAATTCTTAGCTCCCGCATGCTACGGTCCTGAAGATTCAGTATTATGGATACTAAACACCATAATGATTATGGGGCGGAAAGGAGGACCTACGTAATACTTTCAACAATAAAGATTTAGAAAAAACTAAAATAATAATAAAGCCATAATGATAATCAATGTTTTTATCTTTTCTCAATAGGATATCAGAGTAAGAGATATGAAATTCTCCTTTCTTAAAATAGGGCCTTCAATTTGCACTACTTCTTAGCCATTTACCCATGCCTCATCTGTATTTCTCAGTAAGAGGAGGATGACCCAAATTCCACTTAATAAGTGATTCTTTGAAGAAAAAATATGTACACATTTTTCTCTAGCTTTATAAATGGGATTTTGAGAATTTATCAAAGCAATGTTGCATTGGGTTAGTGAGGTGCCATTTGCCTCACTCACATTGGAACTTCTCCTTGGAGGCAAAGACCCAAAGTCCAATCTGGTTTTTTGTACTGTGGGTTCCAAAAGTCTACAATGAGAATTTCTCAGGTTTCAGACTCAGCCTCATAAGCTAACTTCTCCAAAATTTATCACAACCTGTCAGAAAATAAGAAAGTACAGATACTTTCCAATATGTTCCACTTTATTAATATAAATATCTTTAGCTGCAACAGGACATTTCTTCTTCCATAAA
>NW_005301128.1:0-695 GCF_000412655.1 Myotis brandtii
TACCATGTTTCTCTTTTATTAGTGTAGATAACATTATAAAATACAATAGATTAAATAAGTATGTTATTGCTGTTCATTTCACCTAATTCTTTTTCTAATGTGGCTACTAGAAAAATTTACAATATACATGTGATTCATGTACTGAGCAATGAGGTCCTATAAAATGGAAGGCCTGCACTGTTTAATATATCACGGATGTGAGAGACAAAGAAATGTTGAAGAAATATTCCAGATTGATGGAGACTAAAGTGGCAGGACAATTCAATGCATAGACTGGGTCCATCCTGTTTCCTCATGACCAGACTCAGGCATGCATTCTTTGCAAGAATACCACAGAAGTGAATGGTTGATATCCAATTCACGGGAAGAATTATTGTATCTCCTAGTAGAAATAGAACCCAGTTTCGTAAGGACAGAAGACACAAATGTTGCTAGGAGGCATTAGGTGTAATTCTGCAAGGTACCACTCCTCTTTATCAGTTGGTTCCCAGAGGTCTCTAACTTGGCCATAGAGAGGAGGAGGAAGAAAACAGGCCATATATTGATCTCTGATTTATAGCCACATATAGGATAGCACACTAACTTTATAGGATGTTGGCGTCAATCAAGAACAATAGCCTTTAATATTCCATTTATCCACAGTTGAAAACTAGCTACTTCTGGGGGTTGAGGAGTATAATAATACTAGTGATTTC
>NW_005301129.1:0-695 GCF_000412655.1 Myotis brandtii
AGGTTTTAATTATTATTCAGATGTTTAAATATTAAAAGCTTATAAATTATCCCCAACTTTTTGTTTTTATCTATGCCTGTCTCTTATCTTTCCTTATAGTCTCAGCTTAAATGTCATTCTCTCAGAGGGACTTTCCCCAACTACTATTACCCCCAATCTAAATTAGATCTCTCTAGTATAGCATCTTGCCTTCATAGAATTTCCCTTAGTTTTTATTATATACCTATTTATGTGATGATTTTTCACTAGAGCTAGATTATATACTGTATGAGAACAAGTGCCAGGGAATATTTGTTTGGCTTATCATTTTTATACCCAGCTCTGCCAGCACCTGGCAGATGGTCTTGGAATTTGTTTTTCAACATTGGATTCATGAATACTAGTACATAAAGATTCAGTTTAAGTCTCACTTCTATAATCCCTTCCTCAGCCACCCTCCCTGCTCCCCAACACTGGTAGATTTCAGAACTTGCTTCCTTGATCCCTACTGAGCACTGTGCCTACAACTCATATTTGACAGTCTCACCAAACTTCTTTTGGGTTCTTAGATAAGCCAATACTACATGTCACTTCCAGGCCTTCACTCATGCTATCCCCTCTACCTGGACACTCATCACCTAGTCTCAACTTCCTCCACTCTGTCTTTATCTGTTCCTTACACTAAAATAGAGGATCATAAATGAAATCTACCACCA
>NW_005301130.1:0-695 GCF_000412655.1 Myotis brandtii
GATTTTTAATAAATGCGAGTGTTCTGAATCCTCATGTTTAGAAAAGTAAAGAAAACAGTAAAACGCACTTCTGTGTACCTGCCTGCCTGATCCAACGGTTGTTAACATTTTGCCGTTTTTACTTCAAAACTGATGTTCTTGACAAAGGAAAAGGAGGCTGAGGCTGTGGCTGAAGCCTGACACCTCTTCTCCCCACCCTCCCCCCGTGGGGACGACTGCCCCCCGTTCGTGGCTGCCGCTTCACGCGTGTGCTGTGTTGTTCTTACATGTGCGTGTTGGGTAAGCAGCATGCAGTATTGCTTTGTGTGTCGCTGGCCACCCGCCTCGCCTGTTGGAAACTGGCTTTCTGTCCCCGGTGCTGCGGTGATGAAGCTGCGGCCGCGTGTGTCCAGGCACTTGCCGGGTATCCCGGGTCCCCATGGAGCGCTCGCCTGGGCGCTGGGAGAGCTCACAGTGGGGAATAGGTGTTGGCATGGAGGCGTGGTTGTGTGTGTTTACTTGTTTTCAGTTCTCTACGAGGAAGCACGTACATTGTTTAAGGAGATTTTATTATGTGCATTTTAGTCTTATGATTCATCAGCTTGTTTTGCAGTTTATAGCAATCATTTTGTAATCACATTAACGCAGGTATACGCACTTATATTCTTGCCCATGTAAGGCCTAAGATTATTTTGGTAACAGGTTTATTATTATTA
>NW_005301131.1:0-695 GCF_000412655.1 Myotis brandtii
TCTTAAACACCAGATAAATCAGCATATGTTTGCGGAAAAGCTAGCAGTGTATGTCAAGTTATAGCTAACTACTTGGCAACAGCCTCATAGGCGGTTACTCTCATGGGCCCCACTGTACAGATGAGAAATCTGAGGCCCAGCGAGTTTCAGCGACTTGTCCAAGGTCCTGTCTTGCAGTTCTCTCTCTCTAGTAGAGATTTTTTCTTTTTAAAAAATGTTTTTTCAGTTTCCCACAGTGTGTAAATGCCTTAGAGTCAACACAAATTGTCAACTGAATGACATGCAAATTACAACAGCCATAACTTGAGAGTGGGGATATATTTAAGCAAGTAAATAAATTTTGATTATGGTGTGATCCAAGCTAGTATAACCTTCTGGACATTGGACATATTTAGGGCACTTAATTGTGGTTTAAGGACAATATACTTCATGGTGTTGTTGTTTTTTTGGAAACAATATTGCACAACTAGAGGAGACCGTTTAGGATTAAAATAATTTAATTTTAACTTAAAGCCATCTCTTCCCATTGACCTCAAGTATAACATGATGCCTGTCACATAGTAGGAACTTACATTTACTGAATAAATGTTGAATGAGCAACTTTCCCATCAAAATGGTGGTGCTATTTTCTTTCTCTTTTTTTGCAAGTGTAACAACTTTTATTTCTTTTTTCCTTTATTGATTAAGGTATTACA
>NW_005301132.1:0-695 GCF_000412655.1 Myotis brandtii
CAAATTTTTTCATTGTGAACTCCTGTAAGGAATAATTTGGGTAGAATGGTTATACATCAAACTGATTGGTATTTAACAGAGGGAACTCAGCACTATGGAATGATGAGACCACTATCACTAAATTATTTTAGTAGCTATCATGAACTAAGCTAGACAAACAAAAACCATCAGAATGAGGCATAAACTTGTCTTCACAATACTGATATTACTATACTGAAATGTTTTCATTTTAGTGCCAATAAAGACAAAATAATGCAAAGTTGTAATAAATTAATGATGTCTAGAGTCAATAAAATTATTTTCCTTTTTATAATGGAAACAAATATTTATTGATATTGTACATTAAAAAATTAAGTGACACATAAAGAGTAAAATATGTTTCAGATCAGAGGCAATGTACTTAATCAATAGTCACGCTAAGAAATATGCACCCATTCCCACCCCCTGAAGTTGCTATTGATCCTAGTAGAGGCCTTTGAACCCAACACAGATCACACTCCAGGGATTCACTGAAAGAAAATTGAGCAGCAAAGACAGTTGCTTGAAATTCTCACTTGTTTCTTTTACTACTTATGACCAAAAATATTGCAGCTATAGCTATTGCCACTTATTAAAACACCAGCACTGTCTGTGATGACAAAATATGAAATTCTGAGTTACTTGCAGAAAATCTTGCAGAACAATACAGAAAAATA
>NW_005301133.1:0-695 GCF_000412655.1 Myotis brandtii
TTAGCTGGGTACCCGCTGGGTCTCATTGTTTCGGAGTTGCTTAGCAGGGATATGTCTGTGGTGTATGTTTTCCTCTTCCTCAACTACCTGTTAATTGCCCATCATTATTTTGAAATCTAATACCCTGTTCCCCCACTTTCTCCTTTTTACAAAAATGTCTTATATACCAATTGTTGTTTCATTGCCTTTGGAATTTTCATACTTATATGAATCCCCCATGCTCATGTATTAAAAATTTGCTTTTTCTTTTGTTAATCTGTCTCTGTTAATTTGATTATTATTAGTATTTTAGCCCCACCCAACAAAGCTGATATATATATAAATATTTGTAAAACATGCACATGTTTTCCCTATTCTTCATTTCCTGTCTAATAATGTAGGCCAAGGAAGTATCTATGTGAATTAAAACTAGACAAGTCTCTAATTTTATTGATTTATTATTCCTTCTGAACTTTCAATGGTAGAAGTGACTAGTTTTTAAAATACAGATGTTATGAATTTTATGGTACCATTTGCAAGGCTTATGACATTTAAGTTAGACTTCATACACCACCCCCCCTTTTGTCTTCCTAATATGACAATCTGAAAAGTTGCTTAAATAAGATATAGATTGGAGCTTGCCCTCTTGCAATGGCATTAATGGTGTCTTGTATGGCCTACCTGTGTTTAGAACTGCAGACTTAATTTTCATGTGG
>NW_005301134.1:0-695 GCF_000412655.1 Myotis brandtii
CCTCACCCCACCCCCAGCCCAGTGGGGTTCAGATGCAGGCTGAGACCCGTGTGTGTCCAGCGGGGGTGGCCACTCTGCCAAAGACAGGCCTTCACTCTCCAGGGTCTCCGTCTCTGCTGCCCACCCAGTACTGGGCCTCGCTCCCCAGGGAGACAGGCAGGGCCTCCTCTGCCTGGGCCTCCTCTGGGCAAGTCCTCTGGGCTGCCCTGGGGGAGAGGATTAGGACCCCTCCCACACCCCACAGCGACAGCGCTAGGGGGAAAATTCCTACCGTGCTCTCCCTGTCCCTGTGACTGGTCAGGCCAGGACAGCTGGGGGCCTTTGCCTCAACTTCCTCAGAGTGCCGGACCACTCCTAGGTCCCCCAGGGCCAGGTGCCCCAGCAGGGGTCAGAGGTCTCGCAGGAGCCAGACCTGCACAGGAGCTCGGCCACTCCCTGCCTGACCACAGCTGGTTTTCACTCATCTTTGGGGGTCAGGCCCATCTGTCTGCTCCGTACACGCCACAGTGGTCTCTCCGCGCAGACGTCCCATTTCCAATGGCTGTCTGCACTTGCAGCAAACACGATGATTGTTTTCAGAGGATAAACAAGCAGGGGTCATTTTAATAGTACCAATGCCAGCTGGATATTAAAACAAAAGTGTTTGGATGTTCCACACAAGTAACCGGCAGATAAATCTGGGCCACGCTCCAGCC
>NW_005301135.1:0-695 GCF_000412655.1 Myotis brandtii
CCCCTGCTAAGGAAGTGGGGAAGAGGCCACGGGAGAAGGGGATGGCGATCACCCAGACTGTGGGCCAAGTTCAAGCCAGGTTTAAATACTGCCGCCGGCTTCGGAGGCGCTGAGCAGAGTGGCCTTGTGCGTGCAGGCCTATCCGATAGAACACGGGATGCCCAGGTGATGTGCACGCCAGGTACCCTCACACGGGGTTAGTGTAACTATGTCCCTGACACTGCAGGGCACCTGGGTTTTGTTTGTTTCCCTCCTAATCTGGCAGCTTCCCGTGCATGGCCACAAAGGGACGGGATCTGGTGAGGTGCAAGGCCCAGCTCCCAGCTCGGGGGCTGTGGGCAGAAGCGCCACTGGGCAGGGCTGAGGTGCCAGCTGCTGGCGGGCCGTTCCCTCCCGCAGGCCCTGCCCCTCCTAAGGACCCCAGCTCCGTACTCCTCTTGATGCCCCACCAACTGCTCACAGCTCACCCAGCCAGCTGACAGAGCCGGAGGCGCGGGTGCCAGCCCAGCGGCCACCTGGAGCTCTGCGACCGCGGGCAGCCCTCCCTCTCTGAATGGTCCTTTCCTTGCTGGGGAATCTTCCTCCAGCCTCGACCACGGTTTCGGCATCCCCGAGGGGAGGCAGGCAAAGCCCAGGGGAGAAGCTCTCATTGCAAAATTCCCCTTTACAAAGGCCAGAAATCCCATCCATCCGTC
>NW_005301136.1:0-695 GCF_000412655.1 Myotis brandtii
GTTAGGGCTGTTGTTGTTTTTTTAAATACCCTCCCTAAGGCAGCAGCAGCCCTTCGGAACTTCTGAGCCTGGGATCTTACAAGGAGACAGTGCCCCACAAGGTGTTTATATTTTCATAAAATGTCAGGTAGCTAGATTTGTCTGACTGGCATAGCTTTAGCCAGGAACAATTTCTAGAAGATGAAACTCAAGGCAATGATCTCACATGTGGTATCTTAATAAATGGGAAATGGAACAAATCGGAGAATTTTTACCATCAAGGCAACTTGGTAAACTTGGAGGACATTATACAAAACACAGGTCAAATACCAGAATTAAGCAACCCAAATCAGAATGAAAAGATATACAAAACAACAGAGAGTACAAGTATTTTTAAATGAGGGAAATAGAAAATAGATTCTTTTCCTAACAATTTCACCCAAGAATATGTTTTAATTGAGTTTTAAAGTGAGAGAAAGGGAGAGAGGAGAAATATTGATGTGTGAGAGAAACATCAATCAGTTGCATCCCATACCCACCCTGACCAGGGATCAAACTGGAAACATAGGTATATGCCCTGACTGGGAATCAAACCTGCTACATTTTGGTGTATGGAACAATGATCCAACCAACTGAGGCACCCTGCCAGGGCAAAAAACAAAAAGATATTCTTTTAGAGTTAAAAATAAGGTGGGGGTTGGAAAAGGTCATGGAAA
>NW_005301137.1:0-695 GCF_000412655.1 Myotis brandtii
CAGGCCTAGGGACCGTACTCATGCATGAATTTCATGCGCCGGGCCTCTAGTACATATATAACACCCTATCTCTCATGCTGAAAATTTTAAAACACATTTCCATGTCATAAAATTTAGAATTTTTTATCTCCAATCCAGACCTCTCTTATAAACTCTAGATTCACAGCATCAGCTGCCTATTAAACATAATCGATAACCATAATTGGTTTCTATTGATCTCTTTAACACCATGTAGTTTATTATCAATATTACAGACAGAATGATACTGGTTCCTTTGGTAGAAATTGAGAGTTGCTCAGAATTAGGGCCAGGTTTTATCATCCCTTCATTGACTTTTCATTTCCCAGGTTGTGAAAATGAACATTATCACCAAATCTGCAAGCCCTCTGACCTCTCTGATCTTACCTTCTATACCCTCTTCCTGCTCCGTGCACTCCAGCCTCAGTGGCCGCTTTAATGTTGCCTCAATCATGTCATGTTACCTCCACCTCAAGGCTGTTGGACATGAAGTTTCTCTCTGCCTGGAGTTCTCATTCCCCACATATATACGCGGCTTGCTCCTTCACCTCCTTCAGGAATTTGTACTAATGTCATTGTATTAGTTGCCGGTGCCTGCCGAAACAAATTACCACAGACCCTGTGGCTTAAAACAGCAGAAAGTCACTGTCTCACAGTCCTTAAGGGCACAAGTTCAA
>NW_005301138.1:0-695 GCF_000412655.1 Myotis brandtii
AGAAATATATTTGTATTCTAAAAATGGTCCACTAGTGATAATTTGCTACAAAGATTCTTGACTAATGCTTGCAGATGTCAGCCTAAACTGGCAATGCCAATGCAAAAGCTTCTTTTGATGGTGAATGAGAGGAAAAGAGAAAAAAAAAGGAAGGCTTTAGGAGCTTATATTCTTATTCTTCCTTAGGCATCATCTGTAACAGCAAATATTGGCTTTAAAATTGCTCCGACTTCTAGCTTGATTTTTAGGATAGTATTTTAGTAGATTTACCAAGGAGTCAGTATAGCACAGTAGTGGAGTAGAACTAGACTTTATTTAGACTGCCTGGGTTTAAATTCTAGCTCTACCACTTACCAGGTAGGTGAATTAGGAAAATTTATCTTACCTCTCAGTGTCTATTTAAAGTGGAAATAAATTGCTGTGAGGATTAAATGAGATAATACAAGAAGTATGCTTACTAGCTGAGACAGAGCCAAAGTTCCAGAAGTATTCATTATGATATTGATTTTAATTACTTCCTAAAGAATGAGAAGTGTAGGGGTATAGTGGGTGTGTCTTACTATGTTGCAGCCCTAGCATCCAGCATGGTACTTCCAGAGAGTTGGCGTGTCCAGAACGTTTGGTTAATCAGGATTAGCACAATAATATTTAATAATAAACTTTAATTAAACTTTTATCTATACCCAAATCTATTA
>NW_005301139.1:0-695 GCF_000412655.1 Myotis brandtii
ATGTACTTGAGTTCATTCTTTCTAATTGCAGTATTGTATCACTTTATATGCCATACCACAATTTAATTATCTATTTCACTAATAATGGGTATTTGGGTACTTTCCAGTTTGAGCTATAATGCATAGAGCCAGTACAAATATTCTTTGATTATGTCTTTGTGTGAAATATATTCACATTTCTGTTGAAATAGTAGTAGAATTGCTGGGTCACAGGGCATGCTATGTCAGCATTAACATTTTTTCATAGTCTGTACAAGTTTACACTTTTGCCGGCAGTGTATGAGAATTTCAGTTGCTCTGTGTCAACTGGTAGTATCAGGTCTTCTTAATTTTAGCTCTTTTGAAGGGGTTGTTTTAATGTAGATTGACCTTATCTAATTTTCTGCCATTCAATATTCTCTACTTAGCTAATTCTTTATGCTTTCCTGACAGATTAAAGGAGATTGTTGTCTGATTATTCCATTTAAGTCTCAATTTTCTTATTCCACAGGGATATATGGAATCTCTCTCTCAAATCTCTACTGAAGCTTTGAGAGCAATAATTCAAATGGATCTTAAACTAAAATGACCTCTTCTGACATCTTATTGGTGGTCTATATACATCTTAGAGCCAAATGACATTCACTCTCTCTTGCTGGTCTATTCCTATAATGTGTCCATCACAGTGCAATTAAATATGTGAAAAAAATATTTTC
>NW_005301140.1:0-695 GCF_000412655.1 Myotis brandtii
AACATGATTAAAGTAGATCCATCTGTCACCCACTATTACCCCCACTTGTAAGTGAAGTAGATAAATTGAAATGAATGAGCTCCTTCCATCTCAAGGATTTCCATTGAAGGAATATTTAAAAGGCTAAAACATTCCTTACTATGAGAGTTATAATTTAGCTATGCTTTGTAATTAGGAATACCTTGAGAATCTACTTTCCTTTTATCCTCTTTCAATGAGAATAAAATCAATATTCAAATATACTAATATATAAAGCAAATAATTTTCAACTATTGAAACACACTCTCTTCACCAAAGGGAGATTGCCTAATTGTATTTCCCATTGGCTTTGTGCCACTTTGCACATGTCACTGGAGAAACATCTAACTTGAGCTACACAACAAAGGCACTTTTGCCAAAAGCCAACACTGCCTTTTGAGGATATTGCTTATCTAACATCAGGATCAGTAGAAAAAGTGTATTGTAATTTGCTACCTCATCCATTTATTCATTCATCTATCAGTTCATTGTTTACCTACTACCTTCACAAGTGTTCTAGCTGGAGTGGAAGTACATGCAGAATTTGAAAGTCTCATTCTGTGCGCATGCGCGCGCACACGTACACCATACATAGAGGCATACAGAGGATACAAAATATATCCTTTTAGCCCTGGCTGGTATGGCTTAGTTGGTTGGAGCGTTGTCCCATACACCAA
>NW_005301141.1:0-695 GCF_000412655.1 Myotis brandtii
AGGACTGCCACTTCAGGTCCGAGGTGACATCACTGTTTCCACCTCCCTGGGTTCAGTTACTTTGTTTTTCTCTGAGGTTTTTTTCATGGTACAGGACACGGTCAGCACACTGTATTCTGTCCACTTTACAAGATCCTGTTATTCTTGGACTTCCTCATTCTTCTCCCTCTCCCAAGGTCCCGTCTGTCCCTGACTAGCTAGCCCTGTTTTATCTCCTCAGTAGCTGGCTGAAAGAAGGCAGTCCCTAACTCTTGGCCTTCCTCATTTGAAACACTCTCAGCAGCATTAGCTGGGGAAGGGAGAGAAATGCTAACATCCTACCTACATCAAGAAGACAGACCTCCGAATGGGAGCTGCAGGGAGAGGAGACCTCTGTGTTGTGGCTATACCACTCTCAACTGGAGTTTTCATCTTACTGTGGTCAAAAACAGGGCCATATTCTAAACCTAACAAGCTCAGGGGAGGCTTGCATGGCTAGCCTTGGAGACCTAAAGTAACCACATAGGGTAGCCTGAAATTAAAACTTCCTAACTAAAAGGGAGTTATGGTGGATAGTCATGTCTAAGGCCTGCATATTCCTTGACAAAGGTCAATTTTTAATTTAACTGGGCCTGTCTATTGTCTTTTTGTATCTGCATAACATATCTTTGGACTCTCAGGGTAATTTCCAGACCCCTCAGGGCACAATCTCCCAC
>NW_005301142.1:0-695 GCF_000412655.1 Myotis brandtii
TACAGAGAGCCAATTCCCCATCTCTTAGTTCTAGGCACAAGGAGTGTGTGAGTGTGTGAGAGAGAGCACATGTGCGTGCGCGTATACGTGTGTGTTTGAGTGTTACTAATTTATGTGAATGCATAATTGATTCACATGGTACAAAATTTAAAAGGTATTGAAAGGTAACTCCCTCGCTAGCCTTCTCTGTAGCTCACCACTGTTACTAGTTTCTTAAATATTTTTTGGAATTTACAAACATGTTTATATCTATATGAATATATTTTTGCATGTTCTGCACAGGTGGTAGTATACTATATCTGTATTCTGCTTGCCTTTTTTTTTTTTTTTAACTTAGCAACATATCTAGACACACCTGCAGTGTCAGTCATTCTGTAAAGGGGCGTGGTGTTTATTCCCTGGCATGGAGGCACTGAGGCTTAGCCACGCTTAGGGATGGGTGTTTAGCTGCTTTCCATTTTGCCAACACAATCAGTGTTTCAGTACATACCTTATTGGAGTTTCATTTCTTACTTGTGGGTCTATATCTGTAGGATAAATGTCTTGAAATGAAATTCATCAGTTTAAGTCAAAACTCTATTACAGGGTTTTAAAGAAGTCTCCCTCCATTCCCGTCTCTTCCACAGCCCTCTCCTCATGAAGAACCAGCAACTGTGAGCATCTATATTATAAAAGGCCTGTGGCCCTAACACCAT
>NW_005301143.1:0-695 GCF_000412655.1 Myotis brandtii
CAATAAGTACTTACAAAGAAGTTGAAGAAATGAAAACATACATAGGGGATGCTGAGAAAAGCAGAAAATGACAATAGTAAGAAGCCACTACCTCTTTAGGGTGGCACAGACAAAGAGAATAAGTAATGTTACCAGAATCAGAGTCAGGAATTCCTGGAAGAAGCTGGAACTTCTGCAGAAACTTGCCTGACAGGAGCTGGGATTGTGAGTGACAAAGGTCTAGTGGAAGCTGGAATCATGGAGAAAATGTGGTCTCTGCAGAAAAAGAAAAATGATATTGCCTGGTCTCACTTCTCCTGCCCTGCAGCCTCACTCCTATGCTGTCCATCACTGAGCTTACCTGGAATCCAACTGACTAGGGGGCCTAAGTGATGTGATGCACTTTGCAGAGTACAAAAAAGTTAGGAAATGAATGTGCACAAACTGAATATTTTGGCCCTGTCTGTCTTTCTGACACTGTTCCCTCCCTTGCATGCTCTGCCCTTCACCCCATTTCAGTTTTCCTGTGCATGCTCCTTGACCTCTCTGTGTTTATATACCTCAGAACCGCATTTCAGGGGCCAGAGAACAGGTCACACTTTGCCTTCTGCCTCAGGCTTGAATATCCCTTAACTCTGCCGTGGGTCTGTTTAGAAGGCACTCCTCTACAAGGACTATTTTGGTCCCCCAAACTAATTAGGTGCCCTTAACCTATG
>NW_005301144.1:0-695 GCF_000412655.1 Myotis brandtii
GGGTGTGATCCTGTGGTCAGGAGACCACGTGTCCTGATGGGTAGGAGTAGAAGGAAATGAGGATGCCTTATAACCTCCAGGGGAAGAAAGGGCCCTGGGCTTCTGCAAATCCTCCATCGGCACCCTCTCCTGGTGATAGGGGCATCATATTCTGCTTTTGACACAAGAGGGAGATCAAAGTGGGCCACCTATGTGTTCCAGGACCAGCGAGGGAGCACAGATCCACCTCATGTGGGGGAGTTCCAGACTCACAGTCAGGCCTGGGACAGATAGCCACCTGTCGTATCAGGCGAGCACCAGCCTGCCTGGGGGAAGGGACCCTCCTGGTGTGGGCCCAGCAAAGCTCCTAGCTGACAATTAAACCAATATGTGCTATTGGTTGTTATTTGCTTACAATATGCTTGTTATTCATTAATGCCCTAATGATCAGAGACTCTCTTTCTGACCAATTGCTATGTTTACATAACTCGCATGTACTCATGCATTGTTTCCAGAGCCAATCTATGTATGCGTATATACACATGGCCCTGTTTACATCATAGCTCAGCACATTGCAAAGTTTGTATTAAAAAGAAAAAAATTACTAAAGGTGGAAAGATGTCACATTGAATGAAATAGATTCCCAAGTTGGTTCTGGCAAAGGAGCCGGTTACCCCACCGATGAAGGCCCGATGACTTTCTTACTTGGTCTTTTC
>NW_005301145.1:0-695 GCF_000412655.1 Myotis brandtii
AACAGTCTAAAACAGTCTTCCCAAGAACGACTTTTTTATAATTACTTATAACCAGACTTTCAAAATCATAAATATTTTAATGGACTAGCCTCTTTTTTGCTTCTGAGGTGGAAATCTTGAATCATATGAATGTCCAGTGCCTGGCATCAATTCTATCATACTCAGCATATATTTTTGTTCATAACCATCATAAACAAAACAATACAAAAACTAGCTAGAAAAAATCTTTCAAATAAAGTGGAGATTCATTTTGCAGTGAGATTCAGTTATGCTCCAAATCTCATTTTATGACTAAAAACACTGTATGTTAGGTGGTTAAAAACATCAGAGAAGAATTCATTTACTGTTTTATTAAATATTTTGATCTTCTTCATCTTTTAGGACCAGGTTTGATGACTCACACAATCTATAAGAAGGAAATCACCAGTTATTAATATTTACCTTTAATTGCACAAGCACCGGTGAGCTGAAAACTCCCGGAGGGTAATGCAGGGATATCCGCGAATCCATGCTTGGCTTGAGAGTGAGGCCTTTCTTAGTTACTGTGAAGGACTCTTTCTTTAAACAGGACACGACAGAGAAGATACCCAACTTGTAAACTTTCACTTCAGCACAGGTCCCCTGTGTGGATTGAAGGACAGTAAGACAAGGACATTAGCACAGCACTGTTCTTACATGCTCTGTGGCTGTGAAAA
>NW_005301146.1:0-695 GCF_000412655.1 Myotis brandtii
AGGTATTGTGTTTAATTTTAGGCTAAACACATTACTCCAGAAGGTGCCAGAGGCAGTGGGAAGGTCATGCTATGAGTTTTGCTTCAGAATGGAGTGTTATTGGAACACAAACACACTCATTCATTTATGTATCCTCTATGGCTGCTTTCCCGCTAACTGGCAACACAGATCCTATGACCCACAAAATAAGTCATATTTATTCTATGACCCCTTACAGAGAAAATTTGTCAACCTCTGCCTCAAAGATTAATTTGACAGCGATGGTCTTCTAACCTCTGACCTGTCCTTGGAGCAGGAGGGGCCAGAAGATGAGTTGTGGGCTACAGCAGCACCCGTTTGTGTGATGTCCTCAACATGATCATGGCAGGAAGCGATAGATGTGTGGGGAGGGAATTGACACGATCTGCGTCTAGTTAATAAAGGCAGTGTGCTTACTTAAGTGGGAGAGGAGGCTGAGGGGAGGGGAGGACACAGAGAAGGAGCTGGCAAAAAGACTGTTTCACCTCTGGGTAACAGAATACTATTAGCGAAAATGGCAGGAGGGAGAGGGACATGGGTGGAAGAAGAAGCTGTTTTGGAGGGAGGTGGTGAATTTGGTTTTCTTGCCCTGTAATTGACATCATTGCTTGGACATTGGCTAACATAACCGGTGCGATAGCCATGAGTTCCTTTTGAAACTCTATTCTATCCAAATA
>NW_005301147.1:0-695 GCF_000412655.1 Myotis brandtii
CCCTTCCTCTCTGTAAAAAATCAATAAAGTATAATTTAAAAAATAAATAAATAAATAAATAAAGGAGCTCTGGCACAGCCTGGTACAGTCAAAAGAAGATATTATATGACCCTGATGTGAAGTTTTACCTTTCTAAGTAAGCTCAAGTTTCTTCCCTTTGCAAAAGTGGTCAATAACATATTCCATTGTTTGTTAGAGAGAAGCAGTAAAGTATGTAGACATAACAAGGCTGCATCATGTCGAAGACCATGAAGAGGTAGAAACAATGGGTTGAAGAGTGGGAGAGAGGACTTTGAGCTGAGCTGAAGAAGCAATGTTTTCTGTAGGAAGTGGCATTTCAAAGCCTTCATTCAGGCCACAAACATGAATGAAGACATTGGATGCTGGGTAGGATTTCAGTAGGCAGAGATTTGCAGAGGGAATTTATGGAAGAAAGTCTTGAAGGCCAGGACATTGGGCTTAAGTGGCATGTGGCAGAAGACAAAGATGTCAAGATGTGGACCCTACCTTCAAATAACTCATAATCAAAAGAGTCAAATAAGACCTGCACACAGAAAATTATAATACAAGGTAGAAAGTGATAGGTCTTATAAAGGAGACCTATAAAGTGCCTTGGGAGCTCAGCAGAGGGTGAGGTTAATTTCCTTCTCCCAAGAAGTTGGAGGCAGGAGACCAAGTCATTAGGGTCATCTTTG
>NW_005301148.1:0-695 GCF_000412655.1 Myotis brandtii
GGCCTGCAAAGTGGGAATCCTATTGAGCCTCATTTCTGTGATCACCTTGAGCGCATAATAGTAGAGGTGGGGCTGCCAATGGATTTCCCACATCGGCTACAGGAATCATGGCAAACATGTTTCTGGACATGAACACCTTAGTATCCCAACAGAAAGTACCAATGTCATTTTGGGAACCCCCCAGTCTGCAGACTCCCCAGACACAGTGACAGTGGTGGAAGCATTCGAAAGGACCAACCACTCAGCGTACAGGAACACACCATGGCATGCAGTCATGATGTAATTGCCACTCATACCTTGCTAAGGCAAACGATGGCATTGAATGCTGGACTCGGTGGGACAGCATTGGCTCCTGGAGGGGACCTTAGACAATGTCTCAGCATTGCACCGCATGGCAAGGGAACAACCATAGCACAGATGAGCTGAAGGCACTACAATGTTTGGGGACGTACCTGCAGCTTGCACCTGGCAGCAAATTTTGGGTGAACAGATTCTGCTGGCATTGGATGGCTGCTAAGAGTGGGAGATGGCGTAGCTGATGACAACTCTCATCTGGGAATGGATGCCGCGACTATACCCTGTGAAAAGGCTTGTAATGGACCTGTCAGCTAAACTGCCTTTGGAAATACTGCTGTCACAGATAGCATTGCAAATGTAACCGAAAGCCCAAGTAAGCACTGCAAAGACTGAGCACA
>NW_005301149.1:0-695 GCF_000412655.1 Myotis brandtii
CCTAAAATACATTCAATCACGCTTCGGCTTCTGAGGAGGGGCCGGAGGGAGGCACATAATGACTGCTTACGTGCTTCGCTTCTCATCTGTGGAAATTATCTTTTCAAAATGACCAAGTGCTCCTGACCCTGTCTGAGAGCAGGTGGGTATTTAGGGGCCACGTTAGGAAGTGTGTAGGATAATTGTCAGCACTCAGACGACCTAGTTCTAGCTGCTGTGGAAATCCTGGCCTCCTGAGGCATGCCTCCTCTCCCTGGAGAGGAGGACGAAGTACCTGTGACCCCTTCCTACGCATGCCAGGAAAGCTACTTAACAATATGTGGGTAGAGAGGTGGTCTTTCCCCAATGATACTCCCTGTTAAGGGTTGAATGGTGTCTCCCTAAAATTCCTATGTTTGAATCCTAAGCCCCTGTACTTCAGATTATGATCTTATTTGCGAACTAGAGGCCCAGGGCACAAAATTCATGCACTGGGGGAGGGGGGTGGCCCCTTAGCCAGGCCTGCGCCCTCTCGGGGGATGTCTGCCTAAGCCAGCAGTTGGACATCCCTCTGCTACATGCCAAGGAACATCAAAGAAATTGCCAGGAAACCCCCAGAAACGAGGAGGGAGGCATGGAGCTGCATCGTCCTCATAGCTGTCAGAAAGAACGAATGCTGCCCTAACTGGTTTAGCTCAGTGGATAGAGCTTCGGCC
>NW_005301150.1:0-695 GCF_000412655.1 Myotis brandtii
GGGTGTTGTTTATCACTGTGTACCGGGCACGTCTCACACCTGAGGGCACCTTTACCACGAAGACAGGCCAGACACCCTCTCCAACTCTGCGGCTGGGACCTCCCAGCGTTCACCCTCAGGGATGCTCTAGATTCAGAAAACACACTTCTTCCTCTGAGAACACTTCAGCTGCGAGACTCTTCTCTGAGGATCGATGCTTTCTTTGTGAGCCTTAGAAACAGAGTTGTCACAATGGGTCACCACGTGTCTGGGCTGCTTTCCTAACTCTCTATATGCATCTACCCCAAGCCCTTTCATTGTAGGAGAATGTCTATTATCAGCATTTCTACATTGTTACAGAAAAACCAAATATATTATTCAATGTGGGATTATATAAAGGATTCACATATTATGTTACTACACACAATATGAGCGCATAAATCGATTGTCACAGAAACAGCAGTTTGCGATGACATCGTTTTCAAAAGAACCTGCTAAATTGTTTATTGGGGATCACTCGGTGCCCACGCGGAGATGACAGGCCGGGTCCTCGGACTCTTAGCATGGCTCTCGGAACTGGCTCCCTGTAGAGGCAACCCAGGCAGCTCTCCAAATATTTGTTCCCAAGACAGAAGGGCAAATACTCAAGATATTTTATATAAAAATCATTGTAGAACACTCCTCCTGCACACCCCCTACTGGGGATGTGCCCCCAA
>NW_005301151.1:0-695 GCF_000412655.1 Myotis brandtii
TTTTTTTAATCTGTGGAAATATAAATGTCCATAAGGAGATCTACACAGGAGGCCTTTGACATCAACAGGGAATTTTTCCAAAGACCCTTCAGGTGTCCTCATTCACTAAATCTCATGTAGTGCCTCCCAAATGAACGTTGTAAATTATAGCCAGAAAGTTTTAAGTGATTCCATTTCAGACCCTAATTGATTCCATAAATGCAAAAGAAACGTTATTTATAAAATTTGTTGTGTGAGGAGTATTAACCATGTTCAATGCTTTGCACCCAAGGTCCCAAAGAAGAAAATAAAAAAGGAAACTTGCTTAGTTAATGGTACACCTTTTCATTTTTCATAAGGTTTAATCTCTTTCAAAGAGCTGTTTCTGCACTGGCTGACAAACTCACTGAAGCCACTAGCCAATGCATTTTTCCTTGCATCTGTGTGACACACATGGTAGATCTCTGGATATCAGAGATCCTACACACCACTGAACTTGACATTCCATGCCAGTTTATCCAGAACTTCTCTTTGTGACCAAAAAAAATCACTTTCTCGGGCTTCTTCACTTTGTTTTCATGCTTCTCACTGGCACTAGTAACTGATTTATTTTCCTGAGTCTTTTCTACTCCTGCAACAAGAAGCAAAGATTTTAGTCACCACATGCAGGTTACATGAAGGCTATCACTAGTAGAGAATAAATAGTGAAGTCACAT
>NW_005301152.1:0-695 GCF_000412655.1 Myotis brandtii
TTGATAGCAATTTTAGAAAAACCTCAAAATAAAGCAGGGAGCAGGGAATGAACGGTGTCCAGTGTTCCCTAGGGGTACTGACTGCTGCTCTCTGCACCTGCAGAGGGGCTCTGAGGAGAGCAACAAGGATGACTCCCCAAGTCGTCCCCTCAGTGGGACCAGGGAGAAGGGGAAGCGCTGTGATCTCCTTGAGACAGATCGTGGTGCTTTTCTAGTCACAGAAATAAGTTCTAAGGAACGTGCAGGCATGCACACCTATCAGGTACCTGAACCTCCTGAATCTCCTAAAGGTCTTTCAGATAAAACTCATATTTTTTTCCTGAGGAATTTTTCAAAATGAGGTGTCTCCATTCTGTTCTTAAGCAACTTTTTATAAACCCACATTTATGTTTTTGCAGTCATTCATCCAAATTTCAATTTGCTACTTTCATCCCTTGGTGTATGCAGATGGGAGGGAAATAGACTTCCCAGGTGACCTCTCCTGAGATTCTCTACGAATATAGGGTATTTTTTATTGACACCCGGATAGCTGTGTTTTCCTTCCCCTTCAATGGCACAAAACTCAGCAGCAGCAAGTTTAAGTAACTATAATGGCCAGGAGTTCACAGGAATGAGTCATTCTGGTTTTCTTCATAATAAACACTTAGGAAAAGTAGCTGCTTCCCCCTTTAAGAATATCTATCAGGGTCATTCAG
>NW_005301153.1:0-696 GCF_000412655.1 Myotis brandtii
GTCCTCAGAGCAGCTCACACAGGAACCACGAATTGCTCTGACTTTGACAGTCAGTAGGGGAGCTGCCCCAGCATGGTTCAACTCCCACTACATAATTGAAATCTTGTCCAGTTTGTTGCTTACTGAACTCAGGGTACCTCTGGGTTCAACGTATTTGAATTCTGCAAGCACAGGTTCCTTGGAGACAACGAGGACATCTTACTCTGAACCAGGTCCTTCCCTTGTAGAATCAACAGTGGAATCTGTGTCTGGCTCCCTGACGCTAGTGGACATCTCCTGTTTCAGAGTGAGGGGCTGTGCAGCCACCAGCAATAAGATTTAAGCTTCTGGCTCTCAGCTTATGTCTTGCATCTTCCAGAGCCTTTCTCTCTGTGGATCTGATTCTCATGAGTGTAACAAGCTTCCTGCCAAAGCATTGCCCAGGGCGCTGCAGACACTGGGGACAGTGGGACTGCCGGGTTCTCCTTCCCCATCTAATTTCTATTTTTCTGCTGGAACCATCTGTGTTTGCCTTAAGATCCCTGTGCTGGATGCTCTGATATACTACCCAGATGCCCCAGTGAAGGTGTTTTTCTAGTTAACTGTTCCTCTTTGCCCTGCTCAGTCCAGTCAGCCCAGGACCGGACTGTGTATATTAGCTAGGAAGCCCACATGGAAGGAGAAACTCCAGAGTCCTATCTCCAAATGCTGACTCTT
>NW_005301154.1:0-696 GCF_000412655.1 Myotis brandtii
TAAACATGACTTTTGAATTAAGTATCAGTATCACTCTTCCCTCCCATCAATGTGATAATTGGGACATAAAGAGTTTTCACAGAACGGCTTTATGAGGAAGTTTAGACTTCACCTCTATACCTCTAACTACATTAGCAATTAAAGTTCATCAAATATTGTATCTTAATGGCCTTATCTCAAAATGAGGATAATAATTATTATCTCATTCAATGGGATGCCATAAAGGCTAAATTTTTAATGGTACCAATACATCCTAAATGCCATGTAAACAAATAACATGGCAATACATACAGCAACTTCAAGCAGGTTAACATTATAACTGGTTAATTTAACACATAACTGATTGAAAAGAGCCTAAATAAGACACAGCATATTTAGATAGCTAACTGTTTCTAACAAGGAGAGCAAGATTTAAGCTGGTAATTATAAACTGTGGTAGGCAAATTTAATGCCAAGGAACCTAAGATCTTTGATGAAAAAGTAGGGTAATGGATGAAATTTAAAGGCAACCTCCCCCCCCCCCCCCCAAAAAAAAGTACTTTTCAAGTTATAAAGTGATAGCACAGGTTAGTCATTAAGCCCTTTCAACTAGCAACCACTGAACAGCAGCAGTTTGCATATTGGTCAAAAGCATGAGCTTTGGAACCAACAGATGGTGCTGAGCCTCAAAAGGCCATTTCCTAGAGGTATGAACTC
>NW_005301155.1:0-696 GCF_000412655.1 Myotis brandtii
GTTGCTTAGGCTTTTATATATATAGATATTTCTAGCCCTTTGAAGATGAGAACCTATAAACAGTCTACTTATCATATCATTCAGATTACTCTAAACAGTTTTCTATTTTGTCATATATTCTTTTATGATACCAAAGAATCTGGTCTCCAAAAATATTGTGTGGTTTTTTCCCTGTATTATCTTGTAAGAAATTATTATGGAAGATTTTACTTTTCCATTGCAACTGCTGATTAGAATGTAAAGACTAAACATTGATTGAAATACCGATATATAGTTTGGCCTCCATGCAGTTAGAATTACTGTGAAAATCACTCCCATTTTAACTATGCATTTTGGAATTTGAAGAATCATTTCTATAATTTTACAGAGATAATTAAAAAAGCAAGCTGAAAGTTCAAGCTTACTCTGCCAATTATCTATCCTCTTTTCCTCCCTCTTTCTACTCTCCTTTAAGAAATTACAAATTCATTATAACAATTCATACACATGTAATCCCCCCTGAGATTTTAGCTACTGATACAGTGAAAGAAGCCTATCTAACTTCGGGTAGACTCAAAGCTATAATCCAAATAAAGAAATACATTACAGGATTTTTAAAGTTCATAAGGGATATTCCCATTAGAACATGAGTAATATAATATGAAGTATTTAATAATTTAGACTACTTGTTTTCAAATAATTTATTTTATGTCATTT
>NW_005301156.1:0-696 GCF_000412655.1 Myotis brandtii
CCTGGGAGTCACGGGTCTGGGCCTGACTCTTGTCTAAAACAGCAGCCCCACTCAGCACCCCACATCTGGACCCGGCCCGGGCTCCCTGGGGTCAGGGCGGTGGTACCAGTGGTTGGGCACCCTGGTGGGCCGGTTGCAGAATAAAAGCGTGGACAAGGGCAGGTGGCCGTGGTGCCTGCGATGCCTGTGTGGGCCTTGGGAGTGGGACCGGGCTGTGTCCAGGTGGGACGGATGCCCTGCGCCTCCCGGAGCCAGGGCGGTTTCGTGGAGAAAGCGGATTCAGGTCTTTGAATGAGGAATGAGAGACAGCTCGGCGGTCGCGGCTGCCTCAGAGCCGCAGAGGAGGCAGGGGTGCCCAGGGCATGGGCGCTTTGACACCCTGCCCGTGGCTGCCCCGCTCCATCCCTGCCTGGGAGCTGCCAGAATACAGACCCGCCACTGGGCCGAACCACCCGTGTAATCTAACTGGACCAATTCCCGCTTTTCATATCAGACCTTTGAAGAATGTATCATTGGTCTCTGCCCCAGTTCCCCTGTTTTTTCCTGAAGAACAAAGAGGGCGGCTGGGAGGCTAAGACAAGCTTATTTGTGTGAATTCCTTATATTCAGGAAAATATTCTTCATACATGTAGATGTAAAAAGATTCTACTTATACTAGTAAGTAGAATCCTATATAATAAAAGGCTAATATGCAAA
>NW_005301157.1:0-696 GCF_000412655.1 Myotis brandtii
AAAAAATAAATAAATAGATAGCAATAATATCATCCTTGTTTCTCATTGATAATTTACAAATCATTAATTCCTGCTTTTTGAAAAATTACTTCTTTCTAATAACATCTGCTCCACCTGAAAAATGCCACTACTCCATCTTATCCACCCTTTTCTTGCTGCCCTATGTTGAATTTGTGGTGATTTACTCTCCTTGAATGATAAATTTTGTTCTTGACTCAAATCTTTTTCTCTTTTCTCTAATTAGGCATTACTATTAGTGATTTCATACACTAAGTAAAATGAACATGATAAATCATCCAAAATCCTGAATTCTGTTTCTTTGCTCATCACTGCTACCTACTCTCTGATTCCTGTTTTCTATGATTGTGCATTCATTCAGTCCCCCTCCTTTCTACAAACCATCAACCTGTTTAGTTCTAAACCATTTGATGTCACCTTTGTGAGCACTATTCATCAACCCTTTCTAGCTTCAGCATTTCTTGTCGAGACTTGATTGATTGCTCATCATAAAACTCACTCTCCAGCCAGTGCTCTCAAATCACTTGTGTATCCTACACTCCGTTTTACTCCATTGGAAAAAAAATTCTGGATGAGTCATAACAAATGCCTCTATTCTGCATGCAAGCTTTTGAATATTGGATAGGAAAACCAACACAATAGGTCAGGCTATTTTCTCTTTCATTTCATGAGAGACTC
>NW_005301158.1:0-696 GCF_000412655.1 Myotis brandtii
AGCCAAACCAGCCAGGGCACAATTTATAATTTATGAACTTGCATGTTTGAAAATATCTTATTCCTACCCTTATACTTGATTGTAATTTGGCCGGGTATAGAATTATAGATAGAAAGTACTTTCCTCTGAGAATTTTGAAGGAAGCCCAGTATTGTGTTCTAGTTTATACTATTGCTGTTGAGAAGCCTAGCTTTTATTATTGGTCCTTTAAGTGTGGTCTTACAAACTCCATGAGAATTTGTAAGATATTCTTTTTTTCCTCAGTGTTCTATATTTAACCCACTTGGGGGATGCTGAGTTTATCAGAATCTATGGATTAATATTTTTCAATAGTTTGGGGAAATTCTTAGCTATTATCTCTTAAAATATTGCTTCTTCCTTATTATCTGTGACCTCTCCTGGGACTCCAGTTATATCTATGCTAGACCTTTAGAATGTATTCCACATAACTGTTAGGCTATTACTTGATTGGTTTTTTTATTCTTTTTTTTCTAGTTGCTTAAGTTTTCATATTTTCTATTCACATTTCTTTAAGCTAATTAATAATCTTATATTCTTTTCTGTTCGGTCTACTGTTAAATCTTTCCATTAAGTTCTTAATTTCATATATTGCATTGTTTAGTTCTACAACATACATTTGATTCTTTTTCATAGATTTTTAATTCTATGGTGAAACTTCAATATTTCACCTATGTT
>NW_005301159.1:0-696 GCF_000412655.1 Myotis brandtii
CTAAGCAGTGCCTCAGTGAGCATCCTGCATGCATCTCCTTGTGCACTTCTCCCTTGTGCTTCTCCAAAGCACCTGGAACTAGAAGTGGAATTTCTGGGTCATAACATTTATGTCTTAGATTTATTGCTCTTATTCTGTTGTTCTGTGTAGCCTTTGTAATTATTTACATTCACACCAACAAATTGCCAACTGGCTAAGAGTTTGTGTTCTCAGATTTATTAATATTTTTAAATCTGCTGTGTGAAATGATATCTCATTGTAGTTTATTTTGCATTTCCCTGGTTTATTAGTAGAACTGGGCATCATTTATCTCCTTTTCTGTGACTTCTCTATTGCATAGATCATTTATTTCTAGTTTTACTGGATTATTATTTTCCCTATGGTTGTCTATGACTTTTTTCTATACCCTGGATTCTTTGCTATTCTATGTATTTTCTTCATTCGTGTCTTACCTTTCACTTTGTTGGTTATGTCTTTTGTGGAAGAGAAATTTTAATGTTTGTTGTGTCTTGTTTGAGAAATTCTTACTTTCTCCAATGTCATAAAATATTATAAACTTTTTTGAAAATTTTCCTATTACTGATTTTTCTTCTTCTTTATTTCATCTGCATTTGTTTTTTATAAATGACATAAAGTATGAATGTTTTCTTATTTTTTATTTTTTATTTTTTGCATATGAAGATCCAATTTTCCAGG
>NW_005301160.1:0-696 GCF_000412655.1 Myotis brandtii
TTTGTTTGTTTGTTTTGTTTTTGTGTCCTCCCTACCACCCCCCTTATCTTTCTCAGGCTCATTTCTCCCTGGGGGCTGTGCAATTGCCTCCACTTGGGTTCCCACAGATTCTCAGTCCTGAAGCAGGACTTATATTGGGTCTCCGAGCTCATGGTCCATGGTGATGAGCAAGGTAATGATTCAATCATTGATCCAGCCTTAAGTCTCCCCAGATTCTATCCATGGCTGCTTCATGTCACCCCCTCAACCAGTCAACTTTACAGACATCATTTTAGGCAGGGACTTCTGCTTTCTTCTACCTCCCATCCTGAGCAGTGTACCACCCAGGCCCCTCCAGTTGCACAAACTCCGGTTAGTGAGCCTGGTTTTGGTACTCTGTCTCTTTCGGAGTGCTTTAGGTCCCACTTGGCCCATAAACTTCAACTCTTCAAAGCCTCCAGATGCTTCTGGTGCTGGAGTCTGTCAGTGTATGGCCCCTGCTTTATTTAGCAATGTGGACTTAGTTTTACTTTGATTCAATGAGATTTTTAGCTTATTTAGAACATGGATATTTTTAAGAAAAACATAAAGAGTAATATAGTCATAGAAAACCATACCTACCGTAACTGAACAGCTATATGAATTTTCATAAACTGAGCAGACTTTCTTTAAAATCAGAGCATTAAAAACACCCAGAACTTCCCTTCATGTCCCCTT
>NW_005301161.1:0-696 GCF_000412655.1 Myotis brandtii
GTAAAAAATCAATACAATATATTTTTTAAAAAAAGAATTATCATGAAGATAGTAAGACCAACCCCCAATGGATTTATGGTTTAGAACCAGCAGAAGACAGCTCAATCCAGCGTGGTGACTAATTTCACCTTGGGTAACCCCTAGCTTCATTGTACGCTCATTTTAATACATTAGCATAAATGACACACTCCATGGCACCATGATCAGAAATGGAAAGCCCATAAAAGGACAAAACATGGTCAATGAGGCTCTTCTGTGAGGTCTCCATCCTTTTCCTGGAAAAATCCTTTTTCTCTCCCTTATTGAATGCCCTACCCCTCGATTTAAGGAGCCTCAATAAAAGAAGTGAATCCCACTAGGGAGGGGCTGCTCTGCCTGTCCCACTGTTTCACTAATAAACTCTCTTTCACTTTAAACTCTCTGCTTGTGTTTAAATTCTTTCCTGTGTGAAGCCAAGAACCCACAATGGGTCACGGGCCCTCGGGTCCCTGGACCCCTGGAATGCCTACATCAAACTCACTGGGAATTTGTTGGATTAACCGAGAATACAAATGTGAGGTGTTTGGAGCACCATAGATCAAAGACCCACACCAGAAGATAAAGTATTATTTTATGCAAAATCAGGGATGTAATGATATAAGTTGGAGGCAGGAATGTTTAGCAGTTATGAGTTTGAACTCTCACACAGGCTGTGCA
>NW_005301162.1:0-696 GCF_000412655.1 Myotis brandtii
AAAAAAAAATATGTGTAAAGTTTATATGTTAAATATGTACATATACAGAGACAAGTGTCTAATGGACTATTTATGAACCAACTTTGCTTTGGTGCTCTAAGAAGTAGTCAAGGCAGCAGAAGCAACATGAGAAACAAGGCTCAGAGCCTTTATCAATTTGAAGCAGGTTGTACGTGGAGCAAGTTTTGGAGATGAACAGGTCCTCAAGAAATCAGTATTTAAGTTTGGATTAAATGAAAACATTAGTTTCTGGAGATGGTAGAGTCAGGAGAAAGTAGCATAGAGAGCGCTTGCATCATCTCTGGAGATAGCCTTGTTAGCTCTGTTAGTCAAGAAACCTCAGATTCTAGTCCGCTGTGTTTATACAGACCGTTCCTACCACTTCTTCCGCAGGGTCCCCTTGAGCAGTCAGGTAGGTCACCCTGAACTGCTGCACGCTGCTGTCTGAAATGTCCCATGTTACCCGCAGGCTAGAAGTGGTTTCATCATCTATAGCCAGGTTTCTGATTCCTGTCCGGAAAACTGGAATAAACACAACCAAGGATTAAACGAATTTTTAACCCATCGTATCCCCAAATGAGCTACAGAGGGCATTCGTGGACATGGCAACAACTATCATTTCATGTATTGCTCTAACATAGACCCACATGAAGAACAACTTAGCTTTAGTGGCTAATGGGGAGCCATGATACCTAC
>NW_005301163.1:0-696 GCF_000412655.1 Myotis brandtii
AAAAAAAATCCTGAATTTTTACTCTCTATAATGAGTTTTAATTCATGCCTCTCGAAGTTAGGGCCTTTTATTAGTAACTGTAAATCTCAGAGAGACAAGAAATCGTGAGATTCTGAAATTGCCTTATAAATTACTTGCTGGTAGTGAAACAGTTGTTTAGTTTGTTGAGGGGATGTGGTGGGGGGGGATTTTGGTGTTGAAATAATTATTGAACATTACTGAACCAAATAATTAAACTGTGCTGTAAAATTACGGTTATGATAATATTCCCATCATCATTTGTTTTGCTTCTCCTAATCTAAATTATGATTTTTTTATTATTGCTTTGCAAAGCTACAATATAACAGTCAAACCTGAAATTAAAACCAGCCTGCAAAAGTTACACAAGGTGATCCAATATGCTCCACTAGCAATTATTCATGGCAAATACTCTCACAAAGCTCTTAAATCCTCGTTGTAAAGCTAGCTGGATGTGCATCAACTAAAACCCCAGATATTTAAAGGTATCAGGTGTGAGGTATGACTGGATGGAACAATCAAAATGCAAAGGAGCTATTTGAGAGTCCAAGGGAGGGTCTTGGAATATTGAAATATCAGACTTCTGTTTCCTCACAGTGCTAAATCCCAGTGGAAGGCACTGATCTTTTCAAGCAACCAAAGGGGATACAAGACTCTCTCCTTCACTGCCTCTCAGGC
>NW_005301164.1:0-696 GCF_000412655.1 Myotis brandtii
TCGTCAGAAGTGTGAGTCCCTCTATCTGTCTTCTCTCATGTTTTATTCCCTAAATGCCCTCTGCCTCCTCCCCTTCCTCCCAAGCCCTCTCATGACACCACTTTGGACCTCCAGGGCCAACTCACTTTGTCTAACTAGGTTCTACTTGTCCATAGGACCTCGATTCCGAGATGACTTTATCACACCTTTTCTGACCCTTCAAACTGGGGTAAGATCTTACCTATTAGATTCCTCCATTACTACCTACCTTCTACTTCACATCACTTATCACACTTAGCATGACTTGTTCAAGGTTTATTTTCTCACCTAGATTTTATTTTCTCCCCTAGATTCATGAGGGCAGAAATGATGGCTGTCTTACTCACATTGTATACCACCAGAATTTAACCTAGTAACTGGCACATAATACGGATTCAATAGATATGTATGGGATAAAAGAAAGAGGAAAGATATAGCAGTGAGAGGAAATATGTTTTCAAGTCAGATGATACTTTCCAAGAGAAACATCATGATCATATGATATTGGCTATCCCTCAACTAGAGCATAGGTTATACAGCTCTTTGTGGGCTGGTCGGCCTGGGGCCTAAGCATCTCAGCTCATCATTTCTGCGAAGGAAAGTGCTGAGAGTCCCAAACACGTGTTGGTAAATAAATTTGTCAGTTGGGCCTTTCCATTCTGTGGGCTACAGCACTAA
>NW_005301165.1:0-696 GCF_000412655.1 Myotis brandtii
TTGCTGCAGGGACAGGTGTATTGGTAAAGACTGATAATACTGTCTGTTGTAATACTATCAACAATAAAAAAAATATGTATAGTTAAAAAAGAAAAACTAGATGGAACTAAAGCTGACACTCCCTCGTTTACCCTCCTGTACTTCCCCCATACTTTCACTCAACTAAACCTAACCCTTAAGACAACTTCCCACTGAAAACTGGAGCTAGGAAAAATGTTAAATAAATGTGACAAAAAACTGGCAAGTGAAGAATAAACACCAGAAAAAAAATCCCTCCAAAATTAGTTTAACACCATGAATACTCAAGTCTTCATGAAATCAAAGGAAAACATGGATTTTCTGAAGCAAGAGCTGGAGGATGAAGAGATAAAGGGAATGAAAATAGGCTAGAATAGAATAAGGGAAATAAAGAGCCAATGAAACTATGAGAGAAATCGGATCCCCTGTAGCAGTTAATTCCTCTGTCAGAATGGGGAATATACAGATATGCCCCAACAAAGGGACAGACGAGGGATTCTACAAAAGAGACTGGACAAACACAGATTTTTTAAACACCAAGAATGTCAACTAATTTGTTCTGTTTCTTTAGGTCCTCTATACTTGGAATTGAAGCTACTGGACAACAATGTTATCTTTTAGGATGAAGTACCGAATTTTATTTTTTTCAAAATCTTTATTGTTGAAAGTATTACATAT
>NW_005301166.1:0-696 GCF_000412655.1 Myotis brandtii
AACCCAAATAGCAGGGAGTCTACAAGGACAGAATGTTGCAAAAAGATAAAACAACTAAAATTGGTTGTAATGGCCACAGTCAAGGAAATAAGAAAGAGACTATAACACCAAAGCTCACCTCTTTTCTCAATCAGGAAACTTTTACAACCTTCTTCTTAGATGAGGGTCCCATCCCCAAGTGAGGCCAGGTCAGGAGCAAGCATCCAGTGGGAGCTTATAACAAGAGTGCAATGTTATAGAGTGAAGGGTCCTGGAGCATATGGAAGGTATGTGAGGTATGTGTAATGTGGCAGAGATATTCAAAATGGTCAAGAGGAACTCATGAAGAGGAGGACTATTCTATCAACTATCTCCAGAATCCATCGCAGAGCTTAGAAAATATCACAACAGAAAATACCCATATGAAAATATTGAGATGAAAATTGAGGGACACACAAGGAAATCATCAATTTAGAGATGATTCTTAAGCAGAAGAAAGACTGACAAATGATTTTGACTTCCTGAAGTCTAGCAGTTTTCTTATTAATACCTATTAATAATGAGTCATATTAGTTAATTTCTTCATTAGGAATAATGACATATACCACTTGCTAGTTCATTGATCTTCATCATTGCTAAAATCCCATTGATAAGATATGTCATGAGTGATTCCCACTATATAGCTCCTCCTCGATTTTCAGGCTTCTTTTTTTTTTT
>NW_005301167.1:0-696 GCF_000412655.1 Myotis brandtii
AGTTTGAGAGCCACTGGCCTGGAAGATGACTGGTTGTTTTCCCTTCCTGTATTAGATCAGTTTGCGCTAGGGACTTAGCTTAGAAGCCTCCTTCGTAACTCTGGAGCGGAAGTCTTCACAGCCAGACGCAGAGAGCACTGGGTCAAGTCTTCAGTGTGATAGATGCCTCTCTTTAAGGGCTAAAAATGTAAAATTCTAGTGTTCCTTTGAAAACGAGTCCTGAGATTTTTTTTCCCGTCACAGAGAAAACATAAGTATGTTCTCTCTGATCCCTGTGATAGGAACAAAGGGGGAAGAGAACCGCATGCACCTGCAGGTGTAATTCCAAGTCATGGGAGGATAAGCGAGGTGACAGGGACCAGGGTGACCGGGCAAGTGCGTCTTGACCCTAATTTGCTGCTGTTAAAAAGCAAAGGAGTAGAGCTACATTCCTGAATATGGGTCAGATGGTCAGAACCACATATCCCAACATAAGTGGGAGCTTTTCTCTTTCCTTTGTGGGATTTCCAGGGACTCTCAGCATGGTGTGACATAAGTAAGGACACACGTGGCTCTTCGGAGTACTTTGCTAATGATCAGCGTTGACCTCCAGTAACTCACTTAACTTTTGTGAGCCTAGGTGTTCTCAGTCTATAAAACAGGAGTAATACGGTCTCTTCTATCTTCCATTCCAAAATTAGACCCAGTTTGATGAAG
>NW_005301168.1:0-696 GCF_000412655.1 Myotis brandtii
GGCACATGCAGGAGGCAACCAATTGATGTGTGTCTCTGTCCTCTGTCCTCTTCCCTCCCTCCATTCAACTCTCTCTAAAATTCAATGGAATAAACATATCCTCAGATGAGGATTAACAACAGTAAAAAGAAGCTTTTTCAAAGCCCATGTGTCTCATCAACCCCTAACCCATGTCAAGCTCCGCCTTCTCTCATGATATTCCATAGAGTTCTAGCTAAAATGTACCTGTGTGTGACTGTACTGGATCTAATTAGGGCTCTCAGACCTCCTTATTTTGGTGTGATGCCATCTGCAGTGGTGTGTTGCCTGTGACAATGCAGAGACAAAGTTCCTGCAGCCCAAATTCAAACATCAGGCTTCTATCCATCTTGATTCCAATTCTGCATCAAAATGATCCCATAATCCCATGGCTGACTGACCAGACTGCAATGGGAGTCTTGGTCTGGTTCAGTTCCATTGCCTGAAGTTAGATCTGAAGTTACATGCATCAGAAACATCTGAGCAGCTGTCTACAGAAGAAATGTGTATGTGTGTATCAGCTATATAATTTAGAATTTAAACAGTCTCCCATATAAAAGAGTTCAGATGGATATGCTAAGAGCACTCCCACAAAATAACTTTCCTATAAAGGTCTTATAAAGAGTTACAATATCTGGAGAGAGATAAATTTGCTTTTGCTCAGCTCTGTTTCCTGAT
>NW_005301169.1:0-696 GCF_000412655.1 Myotis brandtii
GGATGAGGATTAAAAACAAAACAAAACAAACTTGGTCCTTCTCCTATTCCAGCTTATAATCTAAAGGAGGAGGCAGGACATATACATTAATACACTGTTTATTCAGAGTTGACCATCCAGGAACCTCACCCTTTCATTACACAAATAGAAAATAGTTAAGTAGGATACATGGCAGCCAAGTCAGATGCCACAAAGTTTACCCATTAAAGTGCATGCCCTTTCCTTACAGACAAAACAAAGCTGATAGAAGGAACCAATTTATTAAGAAATCTACTTAGCATTTATTTAAGTTTGATAACTGCTAAATAATTAATGTTCAATGTCAATTTTTTTATAGTTAATGTATCATATACAATACAGTATTGGGGGAGTTTGTATATTTTAGGTAGTTCTGGGTTTATTTGCCCTCCAATTTTAAATCTGGAGAATCTATTCTGTCTTCAACTACGTTCTACCTATAGTAGTACATGGAAGCAATCAAAGATGAAGCCCTGGTAGCAAATTATACTAAGGATTGCCGCCTATGAGGAAAAATATATAGCATGTTGGGGACATTTCATATAACATAATAAAAGAGAAATATAATTTTAGTCTTTCAATTTATTAGCTAATGTTTTCACTATAATCTAATCTCTACTCCATCAATAAGGATCACTGATTTTAAAGTATTTATTTATTTAATCCTCACCCAAGAAT
>NW_005301170.1:0-696 GCF_000412655.1 Myotis brandtii
GGCAGCTGTGATGCACTAACAGTCAATTCTCAAAGCAGCAGGGAGATAAGTGCATCAGCAGGCAACGGGGTTGTAGGCAAGGCGCCTACACTATTCACTGTTAGCGTACATTTTAGAGCACATACCATCTAATGCTGTGCTCAACACCATCAATTGAGTTTCTTTAAATTTACGTTTCTGTATTCCCCAGGGTTTTTATGAACATCTACGGTTGACTAATGACTCAGTGTAAGATTACCTAGCAGGTTAATAACTAGTGAGCCAGAAAAATTACTTTTTACAACAGGTAAAGGTCAGTTTTTGCCTCATTGTTCAGTGACTTATTTGGAATTACTCCCCACGCCTTAATTTTTTAGCCCTTTAGTATAAACTTATGATAAAAATGTTGCCTGTATAATTGCAATGACAAAACCTATGTAAACTATTTTTATATGCCTTATTTATTCCTAATTAATGTGTAGATTGCAGAGCAGAAGTGTGGGCAATTATCTAGGGGTTTTTCCATTTGCAAAAGATTGCTGCAAGCCATGTGTGTTTAGATTCTTTGGTTCTTTATCATTAAAGCAAAAATGGGGCCTAGCATATAGCATGCTTCATTATAACAAGTCATTTACACAAAACTTTTATCTAAAGAAAATATTCAATAAATGTGAGTTGAATCAATCCTTTTGAGTTGGGACAAAGAATGCTAAATTA
>NW_005301171.1:0-696 GCF_000412655.1 Myotis brandtii
TAGAGCCATAAACTTAGTTCATTCAGTACACATGCCAAATAGTCTTAATCATTCTCCTTTGGTTGAGTAGAGAAATAGTTCCCACTTTTCTTCTCTAATTCTTTTCTTTCCTTGACTTTTAAAATTTTTTATTTAAAAATTTCAATTATAGTTGACACACATTATTATATTAGTTTCATGTGTATAGCATAGGAGCTGGACATTTTTGTAACTTACTGAGTGATCATCCCGATAAGTCCAGTACCATCTGACACTGTGCGTAGTTATTACAGTACCACTGACTATTCCCTGTGCTGTCCTGCGACTCCACGCCTACCCTCCAGTGCTTTGCAGAACACCCTCAGACACCGGTGCTCTGATCATTGGAAGCGTGTTACCAGGAATGGGGAGAGGGCAAGGAGCAGTGGGATCGCCTCCATACTTTTGGGACCACAGATTCTCTAATCAGAGAGGAGACCCTGTCCTTTGGAGCTTTAGGTGCCTGTCCAGCTGTTGCTGCCACTGATGCTGTAGGTTTGCCCGGGAAACTGGGTGGAGAAGGACAGACAAAAAAGCAACAAAAATTAGATTCGCTCCACTCACTTTAACCCCTAGGAGCCCCCTTTTCTGCTCCTTTGACCAGAAATAGAGAGCTCCTCCTCCTCTCCCCTCCTCCTCTTCCTCCTCCCTCCTCTTCTTCCTCCTCCTCCTCCTCCT
>NW_005301172.1:0-696 GCF_000412655.1 Myotis brandtii
CTATTTGCATATTAGGGTTTTATATATATAGATTGTCCTCAATGTGTATGTATAAGTTTTTGTGCAGATGTTTGCTTTTAATTCCCTTAAGTACATACCTACATGGTATTACTCCTCTTTTTGGTTACAGCCTGTTGATTCTTGTAGGTCTTTGGTTCACAAATTGTTCTATAAGGTGGCTTTTGTTTTATTGGCTAAAGGAAAGTAAGCATTTGTTTATGTATATGTGGTGAGGCAGGAGGAGAAGGGTGAGGTAGGGACAATAGTTTTGCCACCCACCATGGTCTAGTGAATTTTTCTCGAGTCTCAGGGAAGACAGGAGGTACTTAAGAGCCCAAGAAGTTCCTGAAAGACCCGGGAACAACTCACTGGCAGGATGCTCCTCCTCGTCCTGGTGCTGGTATGCAGTTAGCATGGAGGGGGCACTCAGGGACCTGAGCACTGCGTGGCACTGCTGCCCCTGTTCGCCGAGGGCACTGGGGGGAGCACAGTGGCTCCTACAGAGAGGCCAGGGCGCAAGAGTATTCCGTGGCACGGTGACCTGCAAGGCCTGCTTTAGACCAGCACAGTTTGGGAGTGAACTCTGACCCGCAGGCCAGCACACTCTGTGACCCTGCACATACAGCCAACCTCAGAGGCCCTTGCAACCCTGCGTCCCATTCCAATCCTCATTTTTCTACCCAGCCTGGTATTTCT
>NW_005301173.1:0-696 GCF_000412655.1 Myotis brandtii
ACTCCCAATACACTGCGGGCTGGTCCCAGCAGGGACTGCGCTCATATAGTTGCCAATGGCTTGCATTCATAGGGTTTTCAAGAGCAGAAAGAGAGAGTGAGTTCCAAAGAGGGTGTTTTCCAAGTATCTCTCTGCATCACTTTTACTGACGCTTCCTTAGCCAAAGCAAATCATATGGTCCAGCCAAGATCGGAGGGGTGGAGAAGCAGGCTCCCTCTCTAGATGGGAGGACCCCGAAGCCTGTGGAAAGGGGACATGCCTGTGGGAACGGGAGGAGTTTGTGGTCTCCAGTGAGAAGGAGGAGGAGATGTAAGGGTGAGAAAAGTAAACGGAGTACACTCTCTTCTTACAAGTGTTTTCCCCCACGTTGAGGAATTATCTTTTGAGGAGAAATGAACTGTCTGCAGAGAAGTCCAGACGCTGCTGTGGAGAGTGACTGGAGAAGGGCCCTGGGGCTGTGGTGGGCACAGAGCATCTGCTTCATGAGTTCTTGGAAACAGGAAGCACATCTCTTGCGTTCTCAGTAGATAAAAACATGAGGAATTTGTCTGTGGGGAGCCAAGGGCATCTTCCTCTTGAGGACATTATTTCTTGTAAGGCATGTCTTTTTCAATGTGAGCACTTGATCAGGTGGTAACAAGGGACACCTTTTTAGTCGCTTAGGACCAGCAGGGTCCTGCAAATCACCCCCGATTC
>NW_005301174.1:0-696 GCF_000412655.1 Myotis brandtii
TTCTGATTGTTTTGGGTGGAGAAATTAGGAACGGCTTTGGGAAGAAGGCGTCGTTTAAGCTGGGTGTAGAAGGAATGGGTATGCTCTGGAGAGCTAGAGACAGGGCCAAATGGAGAAGACTGTGATGCCACATAGGAAGGAAAGCTCGGTGGTGTCCAGGGGCAGCAGACAGCTTAGCTGGCTTTCTGGGTGTGTGATAACTAATCCAGAAGCAGCCCCCTCAAACTGGTGCTGGGATCCCAGACCTGAGATGGGGTTTGGGAACAAGGCTTCCCCTGCCTAAGGCTGTGGTGTGGCAGTGTGGGAGCCTGAATATTTTTAGAGAAAAGTCAAAGCATAAGCCAGGTGACTATGCCAAACGAAACTGTGGATCTGAAGGGTAGAGGAGTGGAAAGTGGCAACACAGGACACGAGTGAAAATGTTTGAAGCCGTGGTTGTAAGGGGAGCCTAGAGGATCCTGTGAGCCAAGGATGGTTTCTACTGTGTCTTTTTAATAGATGCTGGAGATCCTGGACATGAGTGCCAGCAACTTATTAAATGTTCTCTTCGTAGAATTGACAACAAGTAGGAGACAAAAGGCTGGACAGGTAGCTTGAAGAGGTGGTGGTGAAAACATAAAATCCTAAATGTCAGTGTCAGGTTTGGACTGGAAGACTCTGATAGGATGTTGAAAGTTTTTTGTGTTTTTTTTTTTT
>NW_005301175.1:0-696 GCF_000412655.1 Myotis brandtii
CTCCCTCTCCCTTTACCTCTGAAATCAATAAAAATATGTTAAAAAACAAACTCCACCAGATGCTTTATCGGGGGTAATACCGTTATTTCTTCGTAGTCTCAAGTCCCAGATCCAAAGTGGGAGGAAATGAATGGCCTGAGTTTTCAAATGTTCTCTTTAAATTCTCATTTAGTTGTTAAGCCCTTAAATTCTCTCCTACACAAATGCAGGAAAGAGGGGTGTTCTTGCCGGCGCTGAGCGGTCCTGCTTCCGGGCTGGGAACCCCAGTGGGGCACAGAGCATCCGCCGGGAGGGTCTTTCTCTGAAACTGAAAACTTCAGGGACTGCTTTCTAGTGTCAGCAGCATGTTTAGAATCTCAAACCAAGGTCCTCTCCACAGCCCATGTCTAACTCGGAAATCGCTGTGCGTGAGGCCCACACAAATGGACTTGGCGTTTCAACACCTCTCAGCTCAAACCCCGCCCAGAAACGCCAGAGAGAGAGGAAGGAGCTGGCCCTCCCACAGCCACGTGGGTGGCACCGCTCCCTCCAGCTGTGGACAGAAACCAGGATCTTGGACGTGAAGAAGCAGTCAGGAATGTTCTGCTGTGGGAACAGCCGTCGCTGCCGCCGCGGGAGGGTAGAGGTTGGATGACACAACCCGGAAAATACGAGCAGGCGGGCTCAGTGCCTCAGGGAGAGAACAGACATGATCCC
>NW_005301176.1:0-696 GCF_000412655.1 Myotis brandtii
GTTAGATAATCATATACTTTACAAAGTGTTCCCCCTGCTTTTTCCAGTAACTAAACTATGCCTCCTTAAGGGGGGTGAGATGGCCTCCAAGGGGACAAAAATTATTTCTTGGAGGAGGGGAAAAACCTTACTGATTGCAATGACCCCCTTCCTGGTAAAATCTCATGCCATTCATTGAGGTGACTTGGGTGTCACGTGAGTACAAATGACATTGAGTGCATGTAACATGCACAAAATGTATATACGATTAGTGCTACAAAACTATGATGACGAGATGGCTGTGACTGAAGGACTTGCGCTAGATTGATTTTGCACAATCTTGAAGTCATATCATGAGGGCATGTACCTGTCTATTGGCTGTTATTGGCTGCCTTAAGGATGTTATTGGATATTCAGTGCTTTTGTGTGACTTGGGCTTTGAAAATGAAATAAGTAAGAGTATGAATTTTATTTTTTAATCTTACAAAAGCTATTCAACCAAACATTATTTTGCCTGATACTAAAAAGAAAAATGTTAACAATATTGGAATAAATATCTAGCAGCTAGTTAAAAGTTATTTTCTCATATTAAACAAAGTTAAAACTTATGTTCACTAAAATACTTCTAGGAATTATTTTTGATTATTTTACTTTTGTTAGAAAAGTAACTGGCTTGAATAATTTTCTAAAATTTGATTACATTGGTATTATTATTAT
>NW_005301177.1:0-696 GCF_000412655.1 Myotis brandtii
TTACTTTTCACCGCACCACCACCCACGAAGACATTCTAGCCATGTGCTTTGCTACCTCTGCACCTTCACACGGTGACTTCTTCTTCCTGATGGGCATGCATATGACTTTGTATTGTAGGAGCTCCCAAATGGTTCTCTTCACAACATCACCTTTGAGATGCACTTCAAAAAATGTTTGCATAGCCAAAGAGCTGTCAGAAACACTGCTCTGTCTTCTTTATGGGTTTGGGATTTCATCTGTGACATATTTCTTGAACTTCACTCAATTTTTTTTCTTTACCAAATTTTATAACTGTACAATTTTTTTTCTGTGTGCCCTCCAATGCCATTCCTACAGAAAAAGTTCATAGAATTATATGATCCACTTTCACTATGCATTCATGACACAGAGAAAGCAGTCATGAAATCTGATAGAAACGACAAAGTAGTTAATGCATTCCAAATGTTAATAACGACAGTTTCACAGTAATAATGTTCCCATTAAAAATGAATACAACACATACAGCAAAATGCCAGGCAGATTCATGTTTTATGGAAAATTTATCTTTTCATTATGATTAAAAAAAGCCAATTTTGTTCACTGTTAAGATACTGGTCATTCCAGATCTGTACTGTCTTATACTCATAGGTTAGTTAAACAAGTGTCATTTCAATTATTGTTTTATATATTTTTTATTGATTTCAGAGAGGAAGGGA
>NW_005301178.1:0-696 GCF_000412655.1 Myotis brandtii
TGAAATCCAGTGACCTGTTTGGAACTCTGTCCCTGTGATGGTGGCTGTTTTACCTCTGAGAGCAGGAGGAGCAGGTTTTCTTGTGGAAGAGGAGGCAGATTTCAGGAAGTTCCCAGGCAGTCATTTGCCATTTCTCCCTGGAATGGGGAGGAGGAATGAGATAAGGCAAGGGCAGATGGATGACACCTTCACAAGGGCAGGGTACCCACCCCGGGCATGTGAAAGGTCAATGTGAATTCAAAGGCTTTGCAAATGTGTCTGCATCAATCAGAGACATTTACATCATAAAAAATTTCCATCTTTAACATACCATCTTATGTAGGATTTTCTCATGGACTACTCTTTAACACCATAAATGTTTTGAGGCTGAGAAAAGGATTCTCATTAAATTTAACTTGCATATGCACTAAATTGCTAGTTATAGCCAGACATGGGAAAAGCTACCTCTCATAAATTCTGATTTCAAATCTTCTGTCCCATCAATTCAATAAATACTCTTATCCTTGTCAGGTGATGGGATTCAACTTTTAGCTTACATATGAAAATATTAGAATTTAATAAATAAAAATATAAAATAAATTTGATTGAGAACATAAATGTATAGGAAATATTTAGCAAAACAATTTTTAAGTGTTTCTAGTAATTACCTTGTTGTGAGTGATGTATTAGTAGGCATAGTTTTAATGGGGGGAAAAA
>NW_005301179.1:0-696 GCF_000412655.1 Myotis brandtii
CACTTTCTTAGACATGATTTCATTTCATGTCATCCTCCGCGGCTACCCAGCCCTCATGTTCTTTTTATTTTAAAATTGAATCTTATAGACGTGCTGATGGCCGTATATACACCTTACAAAAGCGCAGGAAAGCACAGCGTGTATTGTCTTAAATGCACACTTTCTTACACTTTCTTATTTCTTTTCTCTATGGGATCCTCCTCCCGTCTCCTCCTTTTCATCCACAACCTCCCTTCGCTACCCAGCAGCTCCAGCCCTGGGCCATCCATACTGTCCACTCCTCCCAGTCCACACACACGTGCACACACATCACATGCCTGTCACATGTGCAAAGGTGCCGCGCTCATGCATGTTCATACACGTGCACACACATCACATGTCTGCCGCATGTGCAAAGGTGCCGCGCTCATGCATGTTCATAGACATGCACACAAGTCACGTCGGTCACATGCACAAATGTTCAGCACTCATGTGTGCTCACACACACGCACACACATCACATGTCTGTCATATATGCACATGTGCAGCGCTCATGTGTGTACACACAGACACATAGACCCCTGTACCTGAATGTGCAGCCTCCACATTTTGTCATTGTTTTGCACAAATAAAGTGTGCACGGCTCACCTTCGCTGCTTCCCGCTCGCTCTCCCCGCCTCGCCTGGCGCTGGGTGCGCTCATCCGAGCGGCGCAGGA
>NW_005301180.1:0-696 GCF_000412655.1 Myotis brandtii
AAAAATATGCTCAGGTGAGGATTTAAAAAAGAAGGTAATTAGGTTTATTACCTACTTTTTTATGTCCAGGGCCAATTTTTCCCCACAGGTATATATTGAGTGTACCAGGTGTCAGACACAGTGCAGGGCAGTGAGGATGTTGCAGATAAGAAAACAAATATATCATTAGCCACTCAAAGCTTATCATAAAATGGCTACAGTACAAACACCCACCTGCAGGTCTGAGTAACTTGGTATCTTGACTCAGGGCAACCAGAGCCACAATGGATTCAGATTTTCTCAGAAGGACAAATGACAGGAAACACAACACTCCAACAGGCCTGCATCAGTTGCTCTTCTTTGTGACACTTAGCAGGGGTCCTCATGGCAGTCTACCAAGTTAACTATAACCCACCTCAAGTTACATCTTAGTTGCAGGATCGACACTGATTTAGCCACAGCATGCCCAGAGGAGTCAATATCTCATGTAACAATTCTGTAGTCATAACCTTCAGAGACCCCACCAGGGACAGCTGAATTACAAGAGTCAATACCTTGGAGGAAGACAAAAAAATGGCTTGTAGTTCACATCTAGTCCCTCCAGGCCACATGCAATTTGTCTACCTACAGTCACCGGTCATTTTAAAAACACTAAGCTCAGTGTCGGCCTACTAACACAGACAAGAGGCCACCTTCATCAGATGTCCAGAATAATGA
>NW_005301181.1:0-696 GCF_000412655.1 Myotis brandtii
TGCCAAGGAGAGATTTTAACAAATCTCACGGAATCAGCGGGCATGGAGTCCCTTAGACAGTATCTACCAAGTGTTACTTTATTTAGCTAAACATGTCATAAGAGTTGGATTTTAGAGTGTTTGAAGTCACATGCTTTGACTGGGAACTGAAAAGCTGATGGTCCTACATTACAATATTGGGAGAGTGAACACTTTTGGTTACCAGAGGAGATAGTAGCAGGGATGACATTCTATTATGAGAATTGAGAATCTAATCAGATTATCAACTGGAGAGAGGCCTTGTTCATTGCTATTCTTTATCAATCAGTTTACTCACTAAATTGAATTTGTCCCTAGTAATCAGTTTTAAAAACAAAGCTCATCTCATTGTAATCCAAAGAAGTGGGCAATTTACATGTAAGGGGTGATATTTGATACTGCATTTTGAATGGGTATTTGCCATAATCATTAACATGGATTTTTATATACAACAAAGATGGAATTTTAAGATATTTCTAAATAACCTAAAATGCATGGTACTTCTCATCCACGCTTCTCCAAGATAATATTTTGCCTCTCTCTAGGAGCTGCAAGCAAGGCAGAAAAATCAGCCAAAAGGGGCACTGTCTTGGATTATAATCTTGACTCCATCTATTATGAGATTGGTGCGTTGGGCAAGCCACTTGTTTTCTCTCTGTAAAATGTAAATAATAATAG
>NW_005301182.1:0-696 GCF_000412655.1 Myotis brandtii
TTTTTTTCTGCAGTATTAAAAAGCACAGGATTTACAAAGGTGCAGAAGTTGATATAAAAAATGCATGCATATTCCTGGAACATTAATCTGAATGCAAGATTATCACAATATTTAAGAGTAGACATATTTAAATTTGTATAATACCGTATACTTTGGGGAGTGGTTGCTTATACAATATTTTCTTCAATCCTCATAAAATTCTTTGCTGTAAGAAGACTTGCCTTCGGTACAGAACTAATAAATGGTAAATAGTGATGAATTCTTAATCTATATCAGCATGCTTGTCTTGTGTCTTTCACCTATTCTTCCAATTAGTTTGTGAACTTCTGACCCTGGTACTTGAAGTCCTGAGGAGGCATTCATTAACATGATCAAAATAAAGTCTCTTAGAATTTTTTGCTGTTATTTACAACTGTGTACTGGCATAAAAATCTCTATGATTAGAAAAGAACTACCTAATTAGGATTGTTGGTGATATATCACATTTCCAATTGCACAAGAAAAAATAAAAGTTATGTAATCACAAATCATAAAATCTCAGGGTTTGATGGACATGATCATCTCATCCAACCATCCAGTAAAACTTAAGAAATATGTGCAAGTAAATCTGAGTTATATTAACATACCTGCCCTCTTATTTTAAGAAATGGCATGTTTTTACTTGACAAGAAACTGCTTAACCTTTACCAGAAAAAA
>NW_005301183.1:0-696 GCF_000412655.1 Myotis brandtii
GGACACAAGGTGGCCAAGTTTTGCTATGCAGACAAGGTGAGTCCCTGGCAACTTTGGGGTTGGGGTGCTGCCCCTCTTTTGTCCTGCTGGCTTCATTCTTGGAGGTGGACCTCAGGCACTGCTTCCTTCTGGCCATGGGGGGTGGGGGTGTAGATGGGACAGCTGGGAGTGGGAGTCCCTGGGTGGGTGCCTCTAATGGGGCCAGGCCAGCAAGGGTTAGCTGGAGCCTAGTGGGAGCTGCCTTGATTAGGGCTGGACACCCCTTGACATGCTGTTGCCATGGGGCAGACCCTGACGTGGGGCGAGTGGGGGTGGTGGATTCTGGAAGGCTGGGTCAGGGAAATTGGAGACATCGTGGATGGTAAGTCAGACGGCATTGGTATCATCATGGAGGGCCATCGAGAGGGGATGGGGTCACCTGGGCTGGGGGTCTAGGAGCGAGCATCCTGTGGCAGTGAGGGCAGGTGGCATTGGGGATGCCGGCAGCAGGTGTACGTCTCAGGCTGTGGCTCTGGCCTGGCCAGGACAAGACCAAGGGCCCTGACCTTGAGGGCTGGTGGCTCTGGATGGTGGGTTCAGGGGCCCCGGGCTCCAGGCCCCAGGATTAAGGTGAGGCCCTGAGGAGGCCACAGGAGAACGTGGTTTAACAGCTGAGGGACTCAGTGCCAGGTGCCTGGCATGCGGACCCAGCTGGCA
>NW_005301184.1:0-696 GCF_000412655.1 Myotis brandtii
CTCTCTCATGAGTGTGGATAAACATGTATTTAAGTTTCCCATTTTTAGTCATGAGCTAAGCAGATAGTAATATTAAAGGAAAAACAACTTCCACATAATTTTTAAAGATAAATATCACTATTTAAAAAATTATACCTATCTTACTACTAAGGTAATTTAATTTGGTACTGTACTACAGATGCTTAAAAATGCATCTTTTTTTACATTTAAATTTGAAACTGTGTCTAACAAGAAAAAAGGCAGACAGGCTACTGTGGAGTAACAAAACTGAATATTAATTTTCTCTTTAAAGCATAATTAAACAGGAATATTTTAGGGACTAGAAATTATGATGTTCTGAGCACCGCATAATATATCAGTCAAGACTGTGCAGTAACCAAAATCAACTCTGATTAATGTGAGCAAAAAAGGAACGCTTTAAAGTGAGTACAAGGTTCCTGGACGCCCAGGTGGGCTGGAAAACCAGGTTAGGACGGTGCAGCCAGAAGCACACCCACAATTCCCACCGCTGGCACCTCCCTGAGGCTGCCTGGGCGCCTCCAGACCCCACCTCTTTGCATGACTAGCTCCTCACTCCAACAGGTGGTACACCTGACAGGAGAGCCTACGTCTGTGTCTGTATCTAAACTGGACAGTCTTTGTAGCTTCTAACAACCAGAAGGCGGGGAATGCCCCAACCAGAGGAAGTGTGTCAAA
>NW_005301185.1:0-696 GCF_000412655.1 Myotis brandtii
TCACAGAGCGCTCCGCCGGCTGACGCAGCCCCAGCAGAGCCCAAGGGGCTCCCTCAGCATGCTGCCTTTCAGTGGCTTCTCACTTCAAAATCTACGTGACAAGCTTCTCTCATTGAAACCACTGCATTTCTCCAAATCAGTAAGACTCTCGTTACAGGTGGCTAAGAAAGAAGAAAATGTTTTAAAACCACAATGAAGATGAGAAAAATGGAGGTTGAAATAAAACTACTTGAAATTAAATTCGTGGTTTTTTGAGGACTTTTCCATCATTCATTCATTCCTACACTGGGCTGCTATGGAACTGAGGCTGGCTCTTGAGAGTGGGTGGGAAAGCTGAGGCTGAGGTATTGCTGGCCAGATCGAGGGCTTCTAACCAAAAGCCAAGCCCTTGTGGCTTGAAGGAGCCACAGAGGTGCTTCCCCTTTCAAGTCCCAAGTGGCATCAAAGATGCTGTAAGACAAGGTTCACCACCCTACGGCCTGTTTTAGTATGACCTACAAGCTCAGCATGGCTTGTCCATTTTTATAAATAAAGTTTTATTGGAACACAACCCCACTTGTTCATTTACATGTTCTCTGTGGCTGAGTTTTATGTTATAAGGACAGTTAAATAGTTGCCACAGAGACCTTAGGCCAGCCGTGGGCAAACTACGGCCCGCTGGCCAAATCCGGCCCGTTTGAAATGAATAAAACTAAA
>NW_005301186.1:0-696 GCF_000412655.1 Myotis brandtii
AAAAAAACTGCCCAAATAAATTCTTAACGCCCATGACAAGGCCCTTCTTAGCTCTGATCTCGTATTTCATACTCCTCTCCCCTACACTCTCCATGCTCTGGCTACACAGATCTCTTTATATTCCTCAAACATACAGGGCTCTGTCTTGCCAAGAGCACTCTTTCCCCTATTCTTAAAGCTGTTGATTTCTCATCCTTCAGATTTCAACTCAAATCATTTCCTCAGAAAATCCTCCCTAAGCACAGGACCTAGAATAATATCCAGGCTCCTCCCTCCTTACTTCTATCATATTACCTTGTTTATTTCCTCTATAGTATGATCATAGTCTATAATTATCTCATTTATTTGTTATATTGCAGCAAAGGAAACAGATAAAAAATAAGAAAACCTCTGTAAAGGCAGGGACTCTGCTGTATTCCAAGAAGATAGCTCAATACTGGATACTAATATGTACTCACTGAATAAATTAATCACACAAGTGACTACTTACTCATGCTGTTTTTATTCACATGTGCGTGTGCTTATTCTAATAGATTATAGGCCCTCAGAGAGGAAAAACTAGGTTTATACTTCTTTATCTCCCTCCCAAAGCACCTCATACAGTATTGAGCATATATTAATGGCAAGAAAAAAAATAAAAAAAATTTAAAATATACATGTTTACTGATTTCAGAGAGGAAGGGAAAGGGAGAGATA
>NW_005301187.1:0-696 GCF_000412655.1 Myotis brandtii
GATGCTCAACCAGTGAGCCACTCTAGCTGGGCAGGCATTGGGATTTTTAAAAGTTCTGCGGGTAAATCCAAGATGCCTCCAGAGTTGTGGCCCCACTGTGTTAGATCCGGCCGGAATCCAGCCCAGCACTCACTGGCTCTGAGTGTAGGCAAGTTGCTCAGCCTGTTTCCTTACCTTAAAGCAATTAAACAGAAGACATTGTTGTGATGTTGTTAAGGGAGGTCGGCCCCACTCCGGACCCTGACTCGGCAGCATGGAGCTGGTCCAGGACACCTCCCGCCCGCCACTGAAGTATGTGAAGGGGGTGCCTCTCATCAAGTACTTTGCAGAGGCAATTGGGCCACTGCAGAGCTTACAACCCAGGCCCGATGACCTGCTCATCAGCACCTACCCCAAATCTGGTAGGTGATGAGGACCACCCACCCCTCTCCTGGGCTGCAGTCCCCACCTCGGGCCAGCAGGGGTGTGCCCTCAGCCCCGCTTACCTCCCATTTTCCTCTCCAGGCACCACCTGGGTGAGTGAGATTCTGGACATGATCTACCAGGATGGCGACTTGGAGAAGTGTCAGAGGGCTTCCATCTTAACCCGGGTGCCCTTCCTTGAGTTCAAGTGTCCAGGGTGTCCCACAGGTGTGTGGTGGGGTGCTGGAGGCCAGTGAGGTGGAGGGAGGGAGGACCCGGGCTCCAGCTCACTGG
>NW_005301188.1:0-696 GCF_000412655.1 Myotis brandtii
TTCTCTCCTGCTTTTCTATCTTTTCTTTCCCTTTTTTTTCTTTTGCTGCACTAACAAAAGCTTTTCCTGTGTTTTTCAGGCTCTTTCTTGATAAGGATATTCCTAGGTATTTTCTGTTTGCTTTTTTGCACATAGAGATTCTAGTTTATCAGAATGCTTTGTGTCTTCTGTTGCTTTGACTGCTATTTTAATTTTGTGTGTTCCCCACCCAAACCTAAGCAAACCTGGAATAGAGAAAGACTGTGCTCCTGTTGTGCCCAGGGCTTTCTGATGTGTGTACACTTCCACATATGGCTTCCTAAATGCTGTGTAGAGTCTTTCATTATTTTCTATTCCATTTATAAACCTGTCTGTTTTATTCTTATGCCCACGAGGTTCCCCTCCTACATTGCAAAATAGAATGTTACTCCCCTCACTTCATAGAGAACCTCAGGTTTTGTTTTTGTCTTCTTTGTCTTCTCTCTGTCAGAAGCTTGAAAGGTTTGCTGCTCTGTGTGTAGCTTTGCATAATCATTCACTTTTTTCTTTGTTTTTGTCCTGTGTGGTGGTAGAGGCCCATTTAGCTACTTGGGTAGCTGAGTCTGTGAGAAATATTTTGTTTATTTTTAAGCTTTTCTCTTTCTCCTGTCAGGGCTGCTTATCTTATCTGTTTGTTTTCTCTTTTGGAATAGAAAAAATCCTGGTTCAATAGTGAAG
>NW_005301189.1:0-696 GCF_000412655.1 Myotis brandtii
ACAGGATGAGGAGAATAAAGAATGACAGGGCTGATGAGGTATGAATGTAGGTACATAGGTGCTAGAAAGAGTAGTCAGGGAATGTATCTCTCCTGACGTGATATTTGAGGAGAGACCTAAAGAAAATAAGGCAGCCAGCCAGGAGGTGGTGTGTGGGGAGAGAGTTTCAGGAAGAGGCAGTGGCCTGCTGGCGCTGGCTTGCATTTGATCTGATTACATGCACCTCTTCCCAAACTTGTGTTCAGTGAAGTCGAATTGATGGCTTGAAATCAGCCTTGATGAGAGCATTTATACACAGAAATCAGCAAATACTATGAATTCTACCCCCTAGAGAGCCATTTGTTAAATATTTACCAGCACACAACTGGGGAGAGGGAGCAGTAAGCGCAAAGGCCCTGAGGCAGGAGTGTTCCTGGTGTGTTTGAGGAACATCAAGGCAACCAGGGTGGCTAGACAGAATGAGAGGGAAGTAGTTAGGAGATGAGGTCAGTGGTGGCCAGGACGTTATAAGCCATGAAAGTACACAGGGCTTCATTCTAAGCAAAATGGAGGCCATTGGAAGTTTTAAACAAAGGTGTGATACCATCTAACTTATGCTCTGAAGAATACCATATGGGGAGGAATCAGGAAGACTAATTTTATCTAACTCAGCAATAAGTTAGATAAAAGAAGATGATGGCTTGGTAGTGGTAGAGG
>NW_005301190.1:0-696 GCF_000412655.1 Myotis brandtii
CAAAGACATTTCTCCTGCATTTCCTGGAGGTAGGGCCCCTTCCCTGATTTGTGAATGTATGTTCTAGTCTTGAATAAATCTAATCCTTGCACTTTTAACCTGTGGGGAGTCATTTATTTCTAAATGTGATTAGGCACACACTGTGTAAAGTAGAAATTTTATTATGTTTGGGTTTCTCTGACTTGGATAAGGAAATATGTACAAAAGAAAGAGATCATTTGTTACATCTCTCATGATCCCTAGCGCCATCCTTACTTCTCTTGTATTTATCTGTCTTATTATTACTTTGCTTGGCATGAATTATTGGCTACAAATCAGTGTACACTTTGCTTTTATTGCATTTTCCCTTAGATCACTAAAATTTTACTGCTTGTTCTATGCATTTTTCTTTTAATATAAAGATTCTATGAGTGTAAACTTATTTTCAAATAGGGTCTTTGCAGATCAAATTAAGATGAGGTCATACTGGATTAGGACCCTAAATCCAATGGCTGGGTGTCCTTGTGAGAAGAGAAATTTGGATACAGAGACAGAGACAAGCAGAGAACACCATGTGAAGACAGAGGCAGAGATTGGGGTGTTGCATTGCAAGCCAAGAGATACCAAGGATTGTAGGCAACCACCGGAAGCTGGAAGAGGCCAGGAAGGATTCTCCCCTGGAAACTTCAGAGAGAGCATGGCCCTGCAGACACCTGG
>NW_005301191.1:0-696 GCF_000412655.1 Myotis brandtii
CATATAGGGTTTATTATTAGGGTGCCTGTTTCACAGATGAGAAAAGCAAGGCACACACATCTTGCCATTTGCTCAAAGTCACAGAAAGTGCTGACACAAAGTGTGGCTGGTTCCAGCATGGGGGTTCTTAACCATTAGCTATCTGGCTCCAATAGGGAAATTGACCAGAGAAGGAAAGGTATCATGTCCACTCTGCCTGAAGCTACTACCCTGGTCCAGCCCCATCTTCTCTCACCTGGATCATCGAGAAGCCTCCTCGTGGGGCTTACCCTGGCCTCCCGCCAATCTATTTTCCATCCAGCGGCCAGAGTACACATTGCAAACATAAGTCAAGCCCCTCTTCGACCCCTGCTCACATCCTCTTGGACTCCTGCTTCATGCAGAGTGAAAGCCCAAGTCCTCCCTGAGTCCTCTGAGGCCTTGTGATCTAACCCAAGCCAACCTGTCCACCATAATGTCCCCTACTCTCCCCTACTCTCTGCTTCTGCCACACGGATCTTCTCCTCAATCTTCTCTTTCCCTTTGCCTGGAACACTCTTCCCGAGACCATCACACAGTGAGCCCTCACCTCATCCGGCCCTTTGCCCACATGCCACCTCCTCCCAGAGGCCTGCCCTGACCACCTTATCTCAAAGAACCACACCTTCTTCCCGGGCCTCTGTAGCTTCCTATCTGTTTTACTTTTTCCATAACACT
>NW_005301192.1:0-696 GCF_000412655.1 Myotis brandtii
CTCCCTCTCCCTTAGTCTCAGAAATCAATAAAAGATACATTTTTAAAAAAGAAGAATAAAATCCAGGACCTCTGGCTCCTAGGCCAATCTCTTCCACACTGCCAACTTCAGCTAAATTCCACTGAATGTGTCCATGAGAAACATGTTTCCATTTCTACCTCCAAAATAAGAAAAGCAATGGTGGTAAGTGTGCCATGTCCAGTTGTGACTGGGCCTGCTTTAGAATCAACGGGAGAGTTAGTTTCCAAATAAAGTCACTGCCAAAAAGAAGGTTTGCAAAATGTGGATTTCATATTAAAGCGTCTTTCTGATTAGAGGAAAGTGGGACCAACACCAAGGAAAATGTAATGGGAAACAGCTGGAGATGCAGGTGTGCCGACTTATAAATTACTCAGCAACTCCTCACAAGAGCCCCCCAAGACCCTCAGCTCAATGGGAAGACTGGTCTCCATTCCACCCAAGTCACTCATAAGCCCAGAGGATGATCTTGGCAGGCACTCCAGCTCCCCTCAGGACATGACCTAATGGGCTTTGTCCCAAAGGCTGGCGATGGTAAACACATTTAGGGAGTCTGCCCAGTTCACAGTGAGCCTCTTTCTCTGAGAACTGCCTCCCATTCCTTAGATGGAACCAGCAGTCATGCTTGTATCTTCACATACATATATACACCCAGCCAAGGAGAGGCATCCATCCATC
>NW_005301193.1:0-696 GCF_000412655.1 Myotis brandtii
CAGGAATCCATGAGAGATGATCATGTGGCCACATGATGGATGGGTGGATGTCAAGGGAGGAATCTGATTTCTCTTAGCCTGGCTTCAACATGTTTCAAATGAAAGAAGCAGCAAGGGCTAGCATCACAGAATGAACTTGGAAAAGGAGATAATGGGCTTGAAGGATAGAAAAAAAGGAGTTAGAAAAAGTAGCCAGCTAAAGAAGAAAAGAACATACAATTGTGAGTGGCCTAGGGACTTACAATGTAGCTGCCTGGAGGCGTTAAGGTGAATTCACAATTCATGATCATAAGCCTGAAATAGGTTTAATCATTGTGTTTGCAAGTTTCCTCCAGTCATTCAGCAGCAGAGGATTAAATTATTTATAGTCAGAAAAAATAGTGTTTGTGAGTGTGGGTGTGTTTTATATAAGCAGGAGATTGGGTAAAATAAAATAGAGAGACAACTTGAAAATATTCTCCACCTTTTCATCAGAGTGCTATAGTTTTCCTCTGTCATTAATAATGCATTACCTTTGTCTAAGTCATATATTTTATAACTATGTGTTTTGTAGATGCTTAATTTATATGATTTATAATTAAAGTAGCAATTATATGTTATTTGAAAGGCATCCACACTAAATGAAGTAAAAGGATTCAGAAAGCCTGAAAGTTGGCCTATAAACATACAAATCTATATTAACAGTGTTGCATAGTT
>NW_005301194.1:0-696 GCF_000412655.1 Myotis brandtii
AGGGAGGGTCTAGAAATTTCCAGAATCCAAAATAACATGGCAAACTGAACACATCTGCCCTGCTGTTTCTCACGCACTTACCTTTCAGGACTTGAACAGCCCATCGAGCTTGCATTTCTCCTGTGGGTATCATGGAGCCTAAGGGTTTGATGAGGCCAATGACAGCCAGGGTTGGCTTTTCCAGATGTGCAGGGAAGATGTACTTGTACAGCGATGCCTGGCCATCTTCGACTTTCACTACAGTTTCATCAAGGAAGGGGAAAGCAAAGGTGTATCCAGTGGCAAAGACAATGATGTCAATGGGCTGTTCCTTTGGGGTGTAGTTAAATATGACAGAGTTTTTCTTCACCTCCTTTATGCTTGGCTTGATGAGCACTTTCCCAGTGATGATACGGCCTGGGAGCTCGTCATTTATCACAGGCTCTTTCATCTGTGTCCTGAACAAAAACACAGGAGAGGTATATCTGCCAGTGAACGATACAGCAGCCCTCTTGCCTCCTCCCTTCCTGTCTTCATTCGGGGACCCTGCTCCTGGCTAGGCAGGAGGTGCCAGTCTTTTTAAATCCTTCCTGAGCTTAAAACATTTTAAAAAATAGACTTTATATCTTATTGCAGTTTTAGGTTCACAGCAAAATTAAGTTGAAAGTACAGAGATTTACCATATACCCTTTGACCCTCCTCACACAAAGCCTCCCC
>NW_005301195.1:0-696 GCF_000412655.1 Myotis brandtii
TGTCTTTCCTGCTGAGATGTAAACCATTGGGAGGCCATCTCTTTTTTCAATATACCTTGCATCTAAATACAAAAATGCTTGTGTATTTTTATGTGTAGTTTTATATTTATATTTCATTGTTTGCACGTCAGCAAATAGATGAAATTAAGATATTCTAGGATTGCTGCTACTTTATACTAGTGAACATTTATTGAGAATTTGCTACATGTGAGGTACTGTTGTAAGCTTTTTCTGGGTAACAACTCATGTGATCCTCACACCGTCCTGTGATGTTGGTACCACTAACGAGCTCATCAAAGCACCAAAAGGTTTAACATCTTGCCCAAGTTGACACAATTCTAGAGTGGGGAATCTGAGATTTAAACCTAAAAAATATGGTTCTACATCCCGTATTGTCATTATTAATCACTACATTTTAGGGAATAACCAAGACCCACATATGATAAAGCAAGGGGCCCCTGTGTGGCTGAACTGTTAGGAATATCAAACAGGAGAATTGCATAAGCCCTGTCCATGTAAATGAATTCTCCCTCCTTTCCTTAAAGTCTACCTATTTGTAATTGCATGGAGGTATGGCCTTGTAATGTTGACTATAACAAACTGAGCACCTGTCTTTTTAAGAATGCCTATTTTAAGTTGTTGATACTTGTATCAGGTGCTTTGAAATGCACAGTTCTCATGAGCATTCATGGAATG
>NW_005301196.1:0-696 GCF_000412655.1 Myotis brandtii
GTCTGTAGGACACCAGTTTGCAGTTACCAATTGATTACCAATGAGGTTGGACATTGTATTATCTGTTGTCATCTTGGATCCCAGCCAAGATATTTTCTACCTCACAGAGGAGAAGCCAGGGGTTACATTTCCAAGAACTTTCTGTTTGATTCTGGATGGAAGTCTGAGAAAGGAAGGAAAGAAAAGGTCATATTCTCCAGAGGTTGCTGTAGCCACATTAACAGGCAGACATGAGATTGTCAGCATCGTCTAGATGGGCTCTTGAGCACTGCTCTCTTTACTGAATTAGACAGGTGGGAGTGCCCCTGAGTTTTATACCCCTGCTCTTTAAATGTTTATAGAAGCTTCCAATTCTCTGTACTAAAACCCTTTGTATCTGATATACATAATGTGGCTTTTGTTTTTTTATCCAATACCCTGGTGATATCAATACCCTTACACATATGTACCAGTATTAGCCCTTGAGATTGTTTTATGAAGTGTTTGTTCTAGTCTCTTGCCTTTTTCCCATGTTGGGCTGTCTTTTAGTTATTGATTGGTAGTAGTCTTTTATATCATCTTGGGGCTTAGTTATAGGTGATGTAAATACTTCCCCAATTTTGTAGCCTGCTTTTTTACTCTCTTACATGGTGTTTTTAGATAAAACACACTTACTTTTAAAGTAGTCAATTTAATCAATTATGATTAATGAGAGGT
>NW_005301197.1:0-696 GCF_000412655.1 Myotis brandtii
GGCAACTGATAGATATTTCTCTCTCACATCAATGTTTATTTCTTTCTTTCTTTCTTTCTCTCTCCTCTGTCTCTCTTCCTCTGTCTAAAATCAAAACCATATCCTTGGGTGAAGATTTTTTAAAAAATAAAGCTTTCCCTCCCCCTAAAAAACAATAACAAAAAATAGAAAAACAAACAAACACTGTCACTTAGGTGAGAAGAACCTGGGTTTCTGGCAAAATGTTTAATAGAGAACATCTTCCAAGAAGCAAAACAAACATCCATTTCTTCAATTCAGCAAACAGTGGCAGTAGGACCCCAGTGTGAGCTAGGCATAGGATAGAAAACTAAACATGCTACAGGCCCTTTACTCAAGGCTTCACAGGCTACCACACGCTTCGGTTTCTTCTCTTTAAAGCATTCTTGCTTCCCTGCCGTTGTGTGTTACTCATTTTTCCTCAGAAGGTATCAAGGGGCTACTTAGATGATCTGCCCCATAGTTTATAGGCCAATCTATATTGCTGGAGCACATTGCTTGGGAATGGGAAAATCTGGGAAAAATGACTCTGGACTACTTGCCATAGATCCACATCAAGGAAAATGGTCCGCTTGCTTTACAGAAGTGATCCAACTCTAAGTACAAAGTGGGAGGATCAAAGACAACTTGCAAAGGGAAATTCAAAATAGAAGGAACCACTGAGATGTGTGCGGACAC
>NW_005301198.1:0-696 GCF_000412655.1 Myotis brandtii
GCATGCAGTGTGGCCCTCCAGGCACCCACTGGCAGAATGCAGACCTTCTTCAGGAAAGGGACACATCTTTGTGTAGAGAGGCCAGGAGGTCCAACTAAAGTCAAGAAGGGTGAGGGGACAGATGTGTGGGAGGCCTTGGTCCGCTTCTCTCATTCAGGGGCACTCACGGTTTCTGGAGGGAAATCAGATAATTCAACAACTCTCTGCCCCTAGGAATTGGGCATTTTCCGACCTTGTTGGTTTGCTGGAGCCGTCTGCTTAATCTTTATCCCCTCTTGCAAACAAACCCTGAGACGGGCAATACCACCCAACAAAAGAGTAAAATTTGTCCATCTATCATTAAGATAATTGTTATTGATTAGCCTCCTTGTAATTTTCTGCTTTTTGTTTTCAGATGCCAGTTATAAATCACACCCACAACAGGCACCGAGGCTGTGTTTGTGTCTATTATGTGGTGCTGATAAGGCGCGGCAGCGTTCCTCACCTTCCTGATGCGAGTTATTGAGATTGATTGAAGCGCTTTGCTTGTCCTATCCTAGACACTGCGTAATTAATGTTTCATTATGGTAATACATGCAAATGGGAGAGTGTGCGTTTGATTGGGAGGTGAGAGAACAAAAAGGATTAAAGAGTTCACTCCAAAGTACAAATTAATTTATTGCATTGCTAACTGGCCTCTGAGGAAGGGGGGGTGGG
>NW_005301199.1:0-696 GCF_000412655.1 Myotis brandtii
AATATTTGCTGAATTAATGTGTGTTTTTTTCTATTTTACTCTTTTAGCTCACTCACATTCCATTCGTGCATCCCTACTCAAAAAAGGTCGAAGTTGATTGGAGCAAATGCCCCCAGTTCTGTTCATCGTGCAGTGATACATCTAGAACTACACCACAGGGCCCAACAACTGCATGCATTCTGACATTCTAGGGACCTTCCTACTCTGCATGGTTCCCAAAAATGTTCCCTGGTCAAGCAGAATATCTGGTTACACCCTTGAAATAAAACAGATTTACACTGGCTCTCCTGACTGACTTTCCAGCAGCTAAAGTTAAGAGTGGCGGGTAGGAGGGAGGTATTCAGACCAGTGACCACGGACAATACTGCACACTCATGAGCCTCATTAACTTGACCATGCTGCCCCGGTCACTACTTCGCACTTCAGAATCTCTGTAGCCAGAAACATTAACCTTCCTGAATATGAGTCTGTAAGACCCTTTAAGTCTTACGTTTAGCTAAAGAGGAAACAATCCAGGTAGGCGAAGACATGAGAGGCCGCGAGTCACTTAAATCACAGGAGACCTAGAACCCAGTAAAACAAGAACCATAAAATACAACTAAAGAAGCAACAACGTGTCTGGTTCATAATTGCCCTTGGTTCTGTCACTACAAGTAAACATACTCTAGAAAAAAAAACTTTAAGAATGAGCAAATT
>NW_005301200.1:0-696 GCF_000412655.1 Myotis brandtii
GAATAAAGAAAGCACACACTGGATCTTAAAACTACAGAATTACTTATACCATAGGGAGAGGAGAAACAGTTCCAAGTAGACATTTAATGTCAATTATGCCCGATGCTATGCTCAGGGTGTTTAGTTCAAGAAACTCTAATGGCAAATAAGCTCTATAGTTCAGCATAAGGGGCAGGAAAAATCAGATGTGACTCCAACAAAAACCACTCCTAACTAAAATAGAACACTATTTTATCTTCTGGCACTCCACCAATTGACAAGTTCATGGTGAAATATCTTACTGATAAACATCAACTCCAATCTTTTTTAAAACAGTTTTTTAAAATTCTCTGCAAAACAAGTCCCTTGATGCAAATTGTAATCCAGCTAAGCCCAGGGCTCCATCTCAGTTATCCCCTCAAACTATGTAAAGAATCCCCATCATTAAACATTCTCTTTTATTGTCTGGGGGGATGAAGGAAGTTAAATGTTAAGATTTATGACTCAGACTCCCCCACGGTGATAAAACACCTCCAACGGTAGCAAAGAAAAGCCCCTAAGAATTTATTGCAAAAATGATCATCTAATACAAAGAATCTTAACAAAAGGATGTTTTCCTTTACGTTAAGCGAAGTTGTTTTACAATGTCCAAAGTTGCTTTAGGATCAAGTCCCACTGGCAGCGTTTTTACTGCTCTGTCCCTCTTCCTTCCTTCCT
>NW_005301201.1:0-696 GCF_000412655.1 Myotis brandtii
TTCATTTGCCCTTTATCACTTATACTGTTCTTTCCCTATACTTAGTCTCCCAGCTATTCTCAGCTCTCAAACTGTCTAGCTATTTTAGGGGAGGGTTATCAGATAAATGAAGATGTTAGTAGCTTAATGTATATTAAATTCAGGAGTGTTTGTATTTAAATACAGAACCAGAAAGTGACAGTTCTGTGAACTTCAGATGCTGTTGACGCCTAAATGGGAAGGATATTGGTGAGCAGTGGGGCTGTATTAGTTCCCACTAAGTCACACCATAGCGGAGCCGCTGACCATTTCACTCACAAATAGGCCAGTCTTGACAGAAACCTGTTACATTTAAGACGTAGGCTGTTGAGATAGTTGGGTATATGTGACTTAAATTCAGACACTTTGAAATGCCTTTAATAATCATTATTATCTTGCTCCTCGAGAGGGTAGACTTCAACATTTATTAGAAAGTTACATTATCAGTGTTTCCAGTGGTTAATACCTGAGAACTGTCCCAAAATGTAGAAAGGAGAATCATGGAAGCTTTGTCTTGGAGCATGGCAGATAAAGGTCGTTTGTAAGCTTCCTAAATATCTGGAAAATTTGACGTATGGTTAATTTGAGTCTGAAAAATTGCAAGTTCATAATGTCTGATCACATGTTAGTTCCGAGAACTTATATGCAAGATTTTATTTTATTTATAATTGATTGAAT
>NW_005301202.1:0-696 GCF_000412655.1 Myotis brandtii
AATAAAATGAATGAGAACAACAGTACAATAAACAGAAGGAAAGGAAACAGAAGACATATTTTTCCCTACCATTTCCAAATGTACATGATGCTTCATTAAGATCACAAAATTCTGAATCACAAAATAAGCCTAAACAAATTTTTAAAATGAAAATACAGAGTACGTTTTCTGTATTTTCAAAAACAGAAATCAGAATAGCATGAAGTTATTATCCTAAGAGGTACTTTTATTATCTCCACTTAATAGGTAAGAAAAATAAGGTACTGGTTTCTGACAAAAACAGAAATCAGAATAGTATGAAGTTTATACAGAAAATCCTTCAAATATTTGTAAATTAACAAGACATACACTTCTTAGTAAATGAAGGGTTAAAGAAGAAATCACAAGGACCAACCCACAACACATACTTTGAAAAGCGCTGATTTAGAAGCAGGGGTTGCAAACTACAATTCTCAGGCCAAACTCTACCTGCACCCCGGTTTTTGTAAATAAAGTTGGAACACAGCCACACACACTCTTTTATAAGCTGTCTATGAAGCTTTCACACTACAGTGCAGAGCTGAGTCATTGTCACTGAGACCACATGGCCCACAAAGCTTAAACTATTTATTATCTGACTTGTTATAGAAAGTTTACCAATCTCTGGTTTAGAGCATAGATTCTGGTAGCTGACTGCCTAGATTTGAACACCGCCCC
>NW_005301203.1:0-697 GCF_000412655.1 Myotis brandtii
ATCTTGAAAATAGAGACTGTATTTGAAGATTGTATTTATAGGAGGGAATGTGAATATAATCTTTCATTTATGTTTATTTGTTCTTAACTGTCATTTGGATGCTTATATGATTTTCAGAACAAAACAAGGAGGAAAATGACAGCTCATGTAAATATACAGAAGATTGCTAGCTTCTTCAAGAAAAATATACTGCAGTGACAAGTATCTGCATGTATAAGACATCTGGATATCAGAAATTTTCAAAAAGGTTCTCCAAAATAGTAAAACACACGATAAAGGATAGAATGGATAATGTATAGGAGAATCAAGATTGGAATCAGGGATCAAAAGTGAAACAAACTGGGGTTTTAAGTATAGTTATATTGTGGCAAAGGGTTTTTTTTTTCTTTTTTAACTTCATGAGGAAAAATAAAATAGAATAATGTCGATGAGGACACTTTGCAAACTAAAATTCTCTGAGAGCAAAAATTAGTATGTTATTCCCATGCTCCTAAATTCACTTCTTTTCATTCTTTAAGTTCTTGTTTTTAAATGGAAACTGTGGATGAGGAATAAAATTACTGTGTTGCTACATTGCAAATGCACTTGCATTACAATAGCAAAAGAGTACAACATTCACTTCCATATAGCATTGGTGTACTGAGGGGGAAAAAAAGCCTTTTGTTATTTAGAATTTATTTTTTATTATTTTAAAAAA
>NW_005301204.1:0-697 GCF_000412655.1 Myotis brandtii
CTTAACTTCCTAAATATGCAAGTCTGGACCTAGACAAGGGAAATGAACTCCCTGAGGTCACAGGACTGGTGTGGCCTTGATGGGGAGAAAGCAGTCCTGAAGGTCCCGGATCTGAGGGTTTCTAGAGGAACAGAACTGTCCAGTGACCACCCGCAGGAAGGAGGCTGGCCAATTTCTACCTTCTTTTCATCTCTGTCCCCACTAACAAGGTAAAGACTTTTTTCGCTAAACTAAGCCACACTGTGACAGCCGGGGACAGGCTGAGGGCCATTACCCTGGGAGAACGGTGAATGTGCCTTGTTAGACGCTTGCTAGGAGAGCTATTTATAAACCTAATTTGGCAATGTCCAGCACATATCCGCTTGTTAACAGGCCTGGTGTAATTCACACGAACTAAGATTTCCACTTAAGTAATTTATTATAACTGGCAAGAGATTTTCCCAGTTGAGAGCAGCAGAGTTTAACTTTGAACTGATGACACATGGCTAATGCTTTCCTCAAGGCCCAAAGTCTCCCATTACTTGAAAGTAAGTCTGGATGTGTCCTCAATGACAACTTCTATTCTAATGAGCCCCCGAGCCTCCATTTCTGTAACTAATCTTGTCTGGATGGGGTAGGAAGCCATTAGGGAAGGCTGTTTAGAGAAAGTGAACTCTAAACATATAGGGCAGTGATGGCGAACCTTTTGAGCTCAGCG
>NW_005301205.1:0-697 GCF_000412655.1 Myotis brandtii
TTTCCATGAAATAATTATTAATAGCAATCCATGCACTTTCAAGTTTCCAAGCTTAGCATATATGATCCCCCTAAATATTAAACAATGAAGCAATGGGGAATCATGGAATGGACCTGGGGAAGAGGCAGACATTGATGGGCAAGTGTGGAGGAACTGACCAGGAGAAAAGTGAGAAAAAGATAAAGCAACTCACATAAAGTACTTAGAGTTAGGAATAATCATGGCCAAGAGGAAGATAGTGAGTGGGAGTTCCAGCCAGCACAAAGGAGATTTGGGGAAATGAATCCAACCCCAGATATTGTAGGTTAAACACATTGGAAGCCAAAGCAAATTTGTAAGGAGTTTTCCTTATGCGGAGAAAGCTATTGAGAGAGGTCTGTTCTCCCAGTGTTGTCAGTATCTGAATGTGGGGTTCCCACAGTTAACCTCTCATGCTTTGACTTTACTCAATACAGTTCATCCTCTATTTTTCTTCCCTCCTCTTTTCTTATGCCCTTTATCAGGGCTACCTTTTATCCATTCTTTAAATATTAACTTAAATGTCACCTTTTCGGGTAGACATTCCCTAACTTTGAGGATAGGTTACCTCTGTGAGAAGTCAGAACTAAATCAAAACTTTGTCATGGGAGTTAGCCTGGACCAGTGGGGTAAAATGCAATTCAGGACTCATATAGAGTTAACCTTCATTCTCATTTTT
>NW_005301206.1:0-697 GCF_000412655.1 Myotis brandtii
GAATTAAGGGTGACAACCACAAGCAGAGTCTAAAAGAGCATGCTCTCTAAAGTGGGGTTGGGGGGAGAACATAGGATGGTTTGGGGGGGTGTTGTTGTTTTTTATGTATATTTGTTTTATTCATAATTTGTCATGTTTTAGGATACCAACAGTGATTCTAATGGTTGAATTTAACCTCATCTTCAATCCACTGACCCATCTCATTCAATGACAATATTCAATATTAAAAGGAACTTAAAACACACATGCACACAACTGCACAGTTTTCATAAAGGTCTATTTTATTCTTGGTGGGTAGCACATTTAACAGTAAATACTTTTAAATAATGCCCAGGTGACTGCACGGCTGCAGCATTCGTAACTGGATAGATAACCATAACCAATTCAACTAGAAACCAACTAACAAGTAACTGTCTAACTATTTTAAATCTTGTTTGGATCGTCAGTATGGGATGGTTTTTATAGGATGGGATCCCCTGTAAGGTTCAGGCCCAAAGCAAACCACTCTCCGTAGTGTCCTCATCTGTGCGGTGGAGAAAATAAAGGTGCCTACTACTCACAGGGCTGTTGTCAGAACTGAACAAGTTCATTTATGCAGAAGACGGACAAAGTGCCAGGCTTGCACTAAATACTTGCACGTGTTAGCAGTTATTATTATTAGCATTACCTGTGCCATTCAGACATACAGGCGCATGGC
>NW_005301207.1:0-697 GCF_000412655.1 Myotis brandtii
TTTGCTTGCCCATATCTTCCCTGGTTCTGGCAATGAATAAAATGGGCTTTAGAGCCCCAGCTCGTTGACAGTAGCCACAACCTGCTCACATCCTTCTCCTGGAATAAGCCAGCATTAAGTGGTGAGAGATGAGGTCTGAACTGGGCTGGCCTTTCCTTCCTCTCCTAGCAGTATCTGTTCCATTCCCGTCTGTCTTGGAAAAACATGTTTGTAGGTAGTGGACAAGCAGCCCTGATCCAAGCTGGGGCAGAGCTCAGGTTCTGCCACTCATGAAGACCCTCCCTGGGGGAGCAGTAGCAACTTAATGGACTACTGGCATCGATTCTCATGGCTGGCTAGCTACCTGCGCTCACCCATCACGTTCACAGTCCTATTTCTGTGGCAAGGAGGGTCCTAGAGCCTTAGAATAAGACTGAGTGCCCACGTGGGCCTCTCTAGAGGGACTTAAAAGTTCATTTTCACCAGATTTTTTGAGACAAGAATAAACCAGGATACTGGACAGCCTCTCTCATTCCCAGGGAGGCAGCCAGTCCCACTTCTCTGTCCTTTGCCAGCCCATCCTTGCCAAATACCAACTTCAGAATCTCTGAGCCAGAGACTAAGCCCTCATGCTTGCCAGGCTGCTAGATGCCTGGGCAGGGGGCCATACTGAGTTGCAGAGCTGGTTGGGACCAACTCATCCCCTGCCAGAGAGATA
>NW_005301208.1:0-697 GCF_000412655.1 Myotis brandtii
TTTTTTTTTTCTAAAACAGAAATTTTGTTTTCTCACAATTCTGGAGACTAGAAGTCCAAGATCAGGGTGCCACTCTAGTTGGGTTCTGGTGAGAGCCTTCTCTGTCCTTACGTGGAGGAGAGAGGGAGCTCTGATGTCTCTTCCCCTTCTCAGAAGGGCACTAATCTCATCATGAGGGCCCCACCCTTCTGACTTCATTATCTAAATCTAATCACCTCCCAGAAGGCTCCATCCAGCTCCACTGGGGTTAGGGTTTGGGAGAAAACGTTCATTCCAGAACATCATTTAACCAGGTTAGCATCTGGATGACATTTTTCCCTCTTGAACTTAAGGCTATGAGAGTCTTCATTAAGGTTCATGTTTCAATCCAGAGAATAACATGCCACTGATCCTCCAGTCTGGTGATCCTATTATTGAAGGAAGTGATACCATTTCCTCTACTAAAAGCTTATGTTATGCATGTAGTAATCGTTTCAAAGGGTTTATCAAGGTCCAGGTCTGTTGGTCTTGGAAGCTACCTCTTTTTCCATTTTTAAAGATTATGTTCAAACTTTGCTGGTCTCCTGGTGCATCCTGCCTTCTGCAAGACTCCTCAAAGAGGGCCAAGCAGAGTTTGGAGACATTCTTCCCAGATTCTCTCCATGTTCTTATTTTTTTTCCAGTTTTTCTTTTAATTTCAAGAAAAACGATTTTAAAT
>NW_005301209.1:0-697 GCF_000412655.1 Myotis brandtii
CCTTGGATTTGGCATTGATGTAGGAGACAAGGAAAATTAAAGACGACTTTCAATGTTTTGCTTAGTAGCTGTATCTCCTTTGCCTTTATATCATTGTCTTTCATTGTCAGGATGCTCTTTTGGGTTTATTTATTGCTTTTTACCCAAAATTTTTATCATCAAGTGATGCTGGGTCACTTTCTGCATTTTACCATTCACCTAACCTTCATTTCTTAGTTTATCTTCACCAAGAGAAGCACTAAGGAGAGAGGAAGGGAGAGAGAGAGAGGGAGAGAGATTTTGCTAAAGAGAAGACTGGGCTAGAATGAAGCTGAGAAGCTGATGCTGGAATGGTGGGAGGCAGGGCAGCTGCTTCCTACCACCTGTCACTTAACATGTGGTCCATAAATATTTATGGAAATGAATGAATGAATTAGCTCTGATCTGTTTTCTTCTTACAAACATTTCAGTGAATTAACAATGACAAATTCCACCCTGAATAACTCAATTCCTGGGAAAGTCATTAGGATTTATCCTGGAAACATTGGCTTCATGAGTGTCTGAAATATGTGGTTTACCCATGCATAATACCATCATCAGTATGTTGGCTGCAAACTTCATTATGAATAGAGTGGACAGTTATGGATATTTTTTGGCCTCCCAGCATGTGGACCTCTTTCCCACGTTTGGGAAATCTTCCACTATATTGGTCTCAATT
>NW_005301210.1:0-697 GCF_000412655.1 Myotis brandtii
TAAGAAAGCACCTATGTGAACAAGGGATGCACAAATGCTGAGGGAGAGACAAAGATAGTTAAGATGTAGTTTCTGTCCTTAAAGAATTGAAAGACTAGCACAGACTGTGCACCAAAAGACGGACACAGGGATTTCAGAGAGCTCAAAGGTCACAGAGCGGAGGGGAAGTTTTGTGAAGAGTTGGAGGCCCCAGGATTGTCCAGCCAGGTGAGGAGGCCGTAGAGGGAAGGAAGGAGTAGAGGGGTGTCATGCTGGCTGCATAACGGTCTCCAAGCCTCTTTGTTGGGGAGGAAATGAAGTCATCCTGCTCTCAAAAATCAGCATGACAGCCTCCAGCCAAGTAATCTGGAGTCATGAGAGCTGCCGGGGAGCTCTGTGAATCATGGCAGTCTGCTGGGAATTTCCTGATCACTAACCTGAGTTTCGGGGTAAGTCCTAGGGCTGCAATATCCCTGTTTACATTTGATCACGTTTATTTACAATTAATGGACTCTAAATCCAAACAAAACATGTCACCGTCTTCTGGAGGAAGTAGTGAGGCCGCTCTGAGACTATTAGCATCTCTGACTCAGTCCATCTTCCCGGAGGCTGGCAGCTTAGCCCGGTTAGCCGGGCGTGTGCAGAAGAACTCTCTCTGGAGGACAGTGGGTCACCTGCCTCCCTGTAGCTCAGTGGTTCTCAACCTTCTGGCCCTTTA
>NW_005301211.1:0-697 GCF_000412655.1 Myotis brandtii
AATAAAAGTCTCACAGAATGTAGATGCTTCATAAAGTACAGTAACTATAATTTTGTAGGCCATTTATATTATTTCAGTTCATTTGTTTGGATTTGATTTTCTGAAAGTAAATTTGTAATTAAACTGATTTTACACTTGGACAAGAATATAAGAACAAGAAAACTAGGAAATTATTGCATTTCTTAAAAAACTAGAATAATAATTATGTTGTAAGCTTTACTAACTTCTTAGCTTAATTATGCTGTACTTTCTATAATAGGATGATAGCACTAACCAGCCATCAGTAGAGAATGTACTTTGAGTGGTTTTCTTCCAGTAATTAGTAAGAGGATTGAATATCCACTAAATAAAATTGGGGAATTTGTAAAGACCACTTGGGAGAATGTGTGCATGAGACACGCATAGTCTTTCTATAATCACTATGCTTAAACCTAATTAAACTCCAGAGAATTCAATTAAACTAAGGGAAAACAATAAAGCGATAAAATGATTTGCAGATGAGTTTGATACTTGTAATCCAATATTCTTAGAAATAAACCCTATGATTAAAGTTTTAGGAAGAGGTAAATGGACTACTTATAAAATGGCAAACTCTGAATTTTAAATTGAATCAAACTCTACCTACTGGATGAAATCATTAAGGACAACTTAAAAAAAGAATACTGACAAACACATTGGTTTCACTAGCTCAAAAAAA
>NW_005301212.1:0-697 GCF_000412655.1 Myotis brandtii
CTCCCTCCCTCCCATCAATAAATAAAGCTGATATTATAGTCTGCATTTTGCAGATGAGGAAATGCATTCACAGAGGTTAAGGGACTTTTTCCAAAGTCCTGTGCAACAAGAGCAGCTGACACTAAAGTGCAACTCTTCTGTCTTGCCACCTTGTGTACTTTCCATGATATCGCACTATTACAGAGCAAACGGGGAAATTCCCATATGCCGATTGGCCTCTGGGGTGTCCTCTTCATATCCCTTTGAAGTGCAGAGTTGAGCCTTTCCACAGGCCCCTGAACAAAGGGTAAACTGTCATTTGGGAAAGTGAGACCTAGGAGAAGAAATTTCCTGGCACTTCAGGTGCTAATGAAATGTCAGTTGGTTGAAGGGATGGATTTCTGAGTAGGTTCCACTGCTGTTTGGAGAGCCAGGCAGTCTTGAACCTGGGTCTAGTACAGCCTTCCCATATGGGCACAATAGTGCTTCTTTGTGGAATAAATTGTCAGTCTCCCAAAGGTGGATGTTAATAGAAAAACCTAGGAGATTGTTAGATGAGTTTGGGGGCCCTGGAGTGCTTGATGGGGTGCAGGGAGCAAGCATAGCAAGTGACTGCCTCCCAGCCACTTCTGAGAAATGGAAAGACACCCCTCAATGACTTCTTCCTTCCACTTCCTCTGCTTCTGCTCTCCTCTCCTAACTCAGTGCAGTGGTCATG
>NW_005301213.1:0-697 GCF_000412655.1 Myotis brandtii
ATATGCTCTTTGAATATGAATGACCATAATCAATGATATTTCTTCAATAACATTAAGCATTGAAAATATTTCTGCATGTAGAGAAAAGAGCTGATACTTTTTCCTGGAATGAGATGTAATCTACCATACAGTTCATTTCTTCATTTAATATTCCTTTTACACCTTATATCTATATAATAAATGCAGAATATGAAAGGTAGTGATTTCAACTTTTATTGCATATCTGCAGAAAGGATTTCTAAATTATACAATTATTTTGGAATGTAGAAACTAAATTGGTGAGGAGTCAAAATAAGGCAATGGCTAGGCAATAGGAGATACATGTATTTGTCTATTTTATTTGAGGAGATATTAATCATAAGGAGATTCATATTGGTTTTTAGTCAACTGCAGATAAGCTTTTAATTTAATGTTACCTTGATATTGTGGGTTCAATTAAAGAGCCAGTTCTCATTTTCAATTGGTCAAGTTCAGATCTCAGCTTTTCAATTTCTTCTGCTAATCTTTCCTAAAAATCAAAGAAGTGTTACTTAAATGATATACAAATACCAGTAATACCAAGACTCAATTATGATAAACCAAGCCAGCCACCAAGTTTAGTGGGTTTTTAAAAAATGAAAAAACTGATGGATGTAATTTTATTAAAAATTATTCATCATGAAAGTAAAGCATGCCTGATTTTTCCCCTTGTAATGAA
>NW_005301214.1:0-697 GCF_000412655.1 Myotis brandtii
TCAACCACTGAGCCACGCCAGCCAGGCCAGATGACTATTTCCAAGAAACTTACCCAAAGAAACAATCTAGCTAGAAACACTATCTGCATGTAAAAGTTCTGTAAAATAGAATACTATAATTCTAAAAAAAAATGTTATTTTATTATGTTAAAGAACATAGGGCTGGCTTCAATAAATTAATCCTAATGACTTAAAATCTATTAACTGAATGCAAGTCAACCTCCTGCAATAATAAAGCTTCATTAACTTACATAATTATGATTAAATAGTGAGCTGCATAAAGATAAATTTTATCAACCCCATATTATTCTAATTTGAATTATTTTTCTTAATCCAAAATAGTGAGATCTTACACTAGTACTATGTGCATGCGAAGTGATTTGCCAGTATTTGTCTGAATCATTCCCAATAGGGCTGGCCACTCCCATTTCCATAGGACCACAATCAAAGGCCACCTTAGTCAGCAGCAGGGTTGGGACCTCTGGGCCTTCTCCACTGTTCTGTCACTGAATCACAGCCCTCAAAAAACTTCCATTCTTTTCACCTTACCCTTATGCTAGTTGTCCCAAGCTCTCTTTTCAGTTACTAATAAAAGCCACATGAGTCATCGGGACTTCCTGTGTCTATACATTTTAAATAAAAAATAGGTCTGTGCTTGCACAGGACCTAGTGCAAGATGACATTTATGCTCCAAAGA
>NW_005301215.1:0-697 GCF_000412655.1 Myotis brandtii
ACTTTAATATAATTTATATTGTTTCTACACATTACATGTAAGAAATAATTTCACTTAAACATAAGTACAATGAATTTGATTAACAAAATTCTAATTTACAAAACAGAAGTAAATATATGCAGAAATATATTCATTATTGAATTATAAAGTTAACAGTTCTTGTTAAGATATCATCAGCTTATTAGTCTGTATTTCAGGTGATAGAATGCAGTCATTTTGGTATGCTTAGTAATATAAGTATTAAAATAATGGAACGTTGAGATTTGAGTACAATGACAGTAAACCATGGAAATTTCACATTCACATTATACAGCCATCATCAATCCATAAGTGAATGTTTATAATGTAAAAAAATAGAAAATGATTGTAATATAACCATCTAACCATTAGCGTATGGAGTTTTAAGACCACTATTTTATTTGCTAATTTCTCTGAAGTATAAGGAGTTGCTTTTCTGTCATATGAGACATGTCTTGGTGCCTTAATACTTAATTTGAAATGTCCTTACTGTAAAAATATACCAAAGTAAATAAAAAAGGAGACACTTATTTACAAAAAAATATTGTATACACATATAAATGCAGTTGTTTCAAAGTCTTTTATACAATATTGATAGAATCTGTCATTTTTATTATTTTATCATAAAGACTGCAGTGTTGCAAAGGCAGGCTGTCATTTTTAAGTTTTTGTAATTTGG
>NW_005301216.1:0-697 GCF_000412655.1 Myotis brandtii
GCAGCATGGTGACTATATCGTTAATAATACTACATTGTATATTTGAAAGTTAAGAGAGATCTTTAAAAACTATTAATTTTCTATAGTCTTACGGTTTTTTACCTTTCAAAGTAAAAATGTGGTCAGACTGAAAAACAAAAACAAAACAAAAATCAAAACTGTTCCTCAGTTTGCTCTAGCCAGTGGGTCTCATGGATACAAGCCCTGTTGGCTTTTAAAGCTGGAAGACTTGGGGGCTTGTCTCTCAGGTGCAGGTTTTTAAAGTTGGGGTGCCAGATGTGGGGTTCTCAGGAAGCAGCCCCGAGTTGTGCGCTCCCTCCTGACTGTGGGTGACTGTGGGTGTCATGGTGCCTGTGTCTCAGCCTCTCCTGTTTCCATGTGGTTTTCTCATCTGCCCAGTGTAGGTGTGTTGCTCATCTCGTTTTTGAGTTTCTTTCAGAGGACATTGTTCTGTATGTAGCTATAGATTTGGTGTGACCTTAGGAGGAGGTGAGTTCAAAACCCTCCTACGTCACCGTCTGGAACCGGAACCCTCTTAGTTGTTAGTAGACTAGTGGGCAAGAGTGCTCTTTAGGGTCCAGCTGCCAAGGTGACTGCCCTGCCTGCCCACTTCCTGCCTGGAGAACTTGGCCCCTCGCCAAGTGGGGGTAGGAGTAGGACATGGTTTATGAGGTGGCTGGAGGACAGACACATCCAT
>NW_005301217.1:0-697 GCF_000412655.1 Myotis brandtii
GTGACAAGCCTGACTTTAGATACTCTCAATGGACTGAGAAAGTGGACAGTCTGGAGCTGGCTCCAGGCCGGTCTGGGATGATTACAGAGAAAACATCCAACCCCAGTCTCCACCCACCCATCCACCCATGCTCCTCTGTCCTCACCAGCCCCACGTGCCCCAGAGTACTGCAACTCTTCCCCAGGGTGAGTGTCCAGATGCCAGCAGACTGTCTTCCCAGGATGTTGAGCAATACTTGGTGAGGTATTTCCAGAACTCATGCACTCCCCAACAGCCTACAAGACATTTCTCTGAGGAATTTCAACACACATAACTAGTGCTTTGTGCCGATGTGAATGAGGGTTTGTCTGGGTGCCAGTGTTTCACCATACAGGAGATTAACAAACATGAGCTGAAGCCTCTTAGCAGCCACATTTCAGTCTCAATGATCTTTCTTCAGATTATGCAAAAATGTCCAACCACTCTCAAGAAAGAATGGGAGGGGGCGTCAACCCTATTTGAAGATCTAATTAATCTAGAAATCGGATGTTAAAACCCTTTTAATGTCAAGTACCCACTGTCAGTTTTGCTAAAGACCATCTGAACTAAGCATGAGGCCACCTACTTTAGCCAGAATCCTGCTAATAGTGTGTTGACACTCAAAAATTCCTCACCTTCCCCCATGCCCCATGCCCTCACAATGGAATTTTTTGAAACA
>NW_005301218.1:0-697 GCF_000412655.1 Myotis brandtii
AGTTCCTTTCGAGGTGCATGAATTCGTGTACTGGGCCCCTAGTAAATGATAAGTGATATGCTTATTCATCCTCACCCTGGATTCATGTCAGGTAATTCTAATGATTGTAGAAATAAACTGAGTTTCTGAGATGGGATTTCCAAGGCTACTACTTCTAAAATCTGGGTGAGGTCCAGGAATATGTAGCTTTTCCCTGTAAGGAACAGACCCTCTGCCTCTGCAGGGACCTCCTGGGAAAGTACAGATGAGTCCTAAACCACTGTGTGTCTACTTCCAAATGCCTTTTGGGGCTGCCTGAGTTCTCAGATCTTCCCTGTAATGTGGACAAACTGTTCTTGATTGTCATTAGCCCTGAAACCAAAGATGCTATGAAACCAAAGCCCTGAGCATCTAATTGAGTTGATTCAATCCTACACAGGATTTCCGGCAATTTTAATATAAAGATATTTCCTACTTCGCTTCTAGTCTCTACCAGGAAAACTAAGCATTGATAAACAAAGACAAAGGAACAACAACAAGTCTAGTCACTCTCCAAGTAATAAATAAACAGAGAGGCTAAGGTTTGTAGATAAAACCTAATTCACTAAATGGAATAATCTGATTTATATCACGACTAGGAAGGGGCATCTGGCAAATATCCTAAAATAACTGTGTGGGGAGACCACAAGATGCATGTGCCAGTGTGGACAACTACCAC
>NW_005301219.1:0-697 GCF_000412655.1 Myotis brandtii
CCCAGATCCCCGGGAGCCAAGCGATCACCAGGGTAAACAACCAGTTTACTGTGTACTTTGTTGCCAGCATTTTGGGGACATTAGGTTTTGTGTTTTCCCGTCTCATCATGTCCACAAAGTGCCCGTTTGTGTCTCCTGCTTCCAATGAGAAGAGGAAGGCACTTGCTCTTGAGGTGACTCTCAAGGTAACTGCCCCGCTGTGGGCGTGTCAGTGTTCTGAGCACATTTAAGGTGGGCGAGGCTCAGCTGTGATGTCCAGCAGGTTAAATGCATGTCTGACTTACAATAGTTTCAACTTGCAATATAGTCACACTGTCCCTGCACAGCCTCTTGCAAGATGGATTTATTGGGACTTGACCCCACGGTCAGTTGAGAAGCATCTGTACCTGCCTCCCCAAATAGACATCAAACTACTGGAGGACAGGGACTCTTTCTTCTCTGCTGTCCCTTCTGTCCCCTGCCCAGAGCAGAGCTCATTAAATGCTGGTGCCCTCCTGCTTGAGGGTCGCAAGGCCTCACTGACCACTCTGGGTGAAGTCTGGCTATGAGGAAACGCCTGAGAAAAAGACAGCCCAACAACCGTGGGGTGTAGGAGTGTTTTAGAAGACCCAGAATGACCTACGCAGCGAGGGCCATAGTCTAGCATTGTCGCAGACGGACACGCAAAGGCCGGCCAGGCAGGAGCTGCCTCCCGATG
>NW_005301220.1:0-697 GCF_000412655.1 Myotis brandtii
CTCACTGTGAATTCTCCTAATCACTGCCTGTCCCCCCTGAACTGGGAGCATTCTGCCTGCGTGTTGGCTTTCCGGGAAGGCGAACCTGTCCATGTTCGCGTGCGGCTCTGCTACTTCCGGAGCATGTGATCCAAGGCTGACTCGAGGGTCCCAGTGCATGTTGAAGGGCGTGGGCTGCTGTGAGGAGTGCGGGAGGATCTGCCGCCAGTTGCCTGTGGCGGGAGCAGGCAGTATCTGTCGGTTTCTCTCCCTGTTCCTCAGGCCTTTTCTCCCCTAAAGGGCAGTCATGCTCTTGCACCATCCGTTCCCCTAATTAAAGTCTCAGGAACCTCACAAGTAGTCCGTGTCTCTAGCCTAGCCCCCCTCTGTCTGTTCTAAACATTGCAAGTCAAGGGGTCCTTTTGTGGCTTGTGTTGCACGCATGGGAGTAAACCTCACAGGGCATGAGTCCACCTCACGATCTACCCCTTCCTCCCTGCCGACCCTCGTGCCCTGTAACTCCTCTTCCCTGCTCTGCACATGCTACATGCTTTTCCTCCTGTCCAGAGTCCCCAGCCCCTGCGTCCATGAGATAGGCTTTTGTGGGTTGAATTGTGTCCCCCACCCCAAATGAGGGTCAAAGTCCTGACCCCCAGTACCTGGGACTGGGACCTCATTTGGAAACTAGAGGCCCAGTGCACGGATTCATGCACATTGA
>NW_005301221.1:0-697 GCF_000412655.1 Myotis brandtii
CCTTGATTTTGGTGTAAACAAACCCACTGCCTACCAGTCATACCAAAGCAGAGCATACATACAATTACAATTATAGGCTAAACCATCTAGGTTGGTGTAAGTGCACTCAATAATATTCACACAAACAAAATCACCTAAGGACACATTTCTCAGAATGTATCCTGGTTTTTAAGTGGTGCATGACTGTAATATGTCTGTCTCTTCTACCTTATTATATCCTAGTCAGTGCTATTAAATAAAATAATGCCTTCTGCCCAAGAAAATATTTATCAGTTCCATTCTTAAGTATGACTATTAATTCCAGCTGGAATCCTTTATGAAGAGTCTGCCATATCTTAAACCTAAAATGATTTTCTTTCTTGACATGAGATATAGATAACATAAAATGCACAAATAAACAGTGGATGGACACGTTATATTGGTCTATTATGAACAAAAGTATGAGCATTTACAAATAACATGAGGAATTTAGTGAGTCATCTCAGCCTTCATACTCTTCTTGACAGCATCATTAAGAAATATCATTACCCACTCAGCTTTTTTTATTGTTTACCCCAATAGTAAAATGTAAATATTTCATAAGTGCTATTATTTTATGGTAAAATTATAGATCAAAACAATTATCACCCAAACCTGAATATTCTCAAAATTTCCCAGAGCTATATATTTAAGTAAAATTTTCAAGTATAATAAATAA
>NW_005301222.1:0-697 GCF_000412655.1 Myotis brandtii
TCCATATACATTTAGAATGATCTTATCTATATTTACAAAAATATTGATGGGTTTTATATAAGAGTGACATTAAATCTATATATCAATTTGTTGTCAAATCTTCCTATCCATATACACAGAATACCTATTTATTTATACCTTCTTTGATTTCTTTTATCAGCATTGTGTAGTTTTTAGTGTATAAGTCAGAAAAGTTTTGTTAGATTACTTCTACGTATTTTCTTTTCTCTGATTGTAAGTAGTATTGTATTTTAATTCTATAAAATACACTGTCCACATATGCATTGCTAGTATATGGACGTATGTGTTATTTTGTTTGCTTATTTGCTTATGTCCTGTGATCTTGCTGAACTCACTTATTGGTTCTAGATTTTTGTAGATTCCTTGGGATTTTCTGCATAATAATCATATCATCTGCAAATAGGGATAGTTGTAGCTCTTCCTTTATGACCTGTTCTTGCCACATTGCACTAGCGAGAACTTGTAGCACTAAACTGTGTTAAATAGAAATAGTAAACACTGAATTCCTGATCTTGTTTCTATTTAAGGGGAAAAGATTCAATCTTTCACCATTAAGTGTAATGCTAACCATAGGTTTTTTGTGGATGCTCTTTATCAAGTTGAGAAAGTTCTCCTCTCTTCCTGTTTTTCTGAGAGTTTTATCATGCATGGGTGTTGAATTTTATGGAAAAAAAAA
>NW_005301223.1:0-697 GCF_000412655.1 Myotis brandtii
CGAACCATGACCTCCTGGTTCATAGGTCAAGGCTCAATTGCTGAGCCATGCAGGCCGGGTGGAAATGTCTACTCTTGGTAGAGGCTTAGGGGGAAGACAATATAAGGAAGAATAAAATCTCCTGAGCACATACTCCAGAGACTAAGGGTATACACAGGATTTTATAAAAACAAAACTCATTTCTCTTCTAATAAAACAAATACATCTTTGTTTTTAAAAAATATCAGTTAATACTGTGTAGAGTAGGTTTCTGTTGGGAGATATTTCTCATGAATAGTCCATATTTCTAAATGGCCAGGCCCTCTGAACAAAGGCAACAATAGAATGTTTTCATAAGGAGACCACCTCCCCCCCGCCCCCGCCCCGGAGATGGGCAGGGGAGTGAGGATCAAACCGCCTGTCCTCTCCTCCCCAGAAGGTTCCAGTAGATCCCGTTGGGATGGCTCCAGCTGGGCTCCCTGGCTGGCTCTCTCCTGAGGGGAGGTTGACACATCACCGCAGCCCATGTAAGAGCGTTTCCTCATTGAGGGGTGTCATCCCCGTGATGCACCCACTGACGGTGCCGGTACCATCTGCCGTCACCTGTACACCTGCGGGGACTGGGCGGGGACTCAGGTGAGACGTCGCTCTGGCTGCTGCTTTTGCTCAGAGCAATGACCTATCCTTGTCTCTGACCCAGAGGCCTTGTGTTTTCTGT
>NW_005301224.1:0-697 GCF_000412655.1 Myotis brandtii
TCAGATCTTGAGCCCTTAGACTTGAGGCTTTTACATTCATATTAAATGTAATATGAGTCCCTGCAGAGCTAAACAGATTGTTTTTTTTATTCACGAATGTCTTTATCTTCCTCTTGTCCGTTATGATCTGAAATAGGAGGGAAGAAAACTACCATGTAAGTCAGAGACATCCTAGAAATTGGTAGACTTGAACATTGAGAGGTTATATAGGGCACTCCTTTCTGGCCTCTAAGGGATGATTGCTTCTCAGGTAGTTTCCAGATGGGTTAGTGTAAGTCATGTTCCTCTGGGTTCATTCTGACTGGGCAGAACTGGGCAGTAGGGTGGGAAGGGCAGAGTGGTACTTTTAGCTGGTATCGCTTCGACATCTTGAAAGTTTCTAAGCTAATGAGTTTGGAGCAGGGAGAAGGAATAATCCTGGTACAAGCATTAATTTTCCTTCAAAGTTCCTATTGTCAGTTCTCTGAAGAGTTGAGAAACTTGCAGAATCCAGAATGACATTTTGTCCCTATTGGTATAGCTCAATTCTTTCCTGAAAGTATTAGTTTCTAAGAAAAAAAGGATTATTCTAGGTGGAGGATATGGAAATGGCTATAAATCAAATAGCTTCCTTAGCTTATTATAAATTGTAGTTGTCAACATTTACTGCATAACAATTGAGCCAAGTACTTGTCAGATATTTCCTTGAGTAGTACTC
>NW_005301225.1:0-697 GCF_000412655.1 Myotis brandtii
GCTTCCTCCCACTCACCAAACCTACTTTATCTGTATACCTCTTACCCATTTATTAAAACACAAATGATCTCCCCAGATATGGTTGGATGTCCCTTCTGTGTTCATATCATACCTTTTGCCTATCTCTTATCACTACAGTTACATTCTGTAATAATTATCTATGAGTATGTCTATTTCTTCTACTAGAATATGATCTTCTTGTGGTCAAGGAATGTGTCTTATTAATCTTTTCATCCCCAGTACCTAAAACAATGTTTGGAAATAATAAACATTCCATAATTACTTAATACATAAGTTAATAAATACCCCTATAATATTTTTAAAAATATACAAAAACACTTGATACTATCCATAGTTATAGGTGGTAGGAACTTTTGTATCAGGGTAATTTGATTGCTGAGGAAAATCTGGCAGAGTTGGTGGTGCCCTGACTCACTGCTCCTAGGCAATAAAATGAAACAAGGTTGTATTACTCAAATAAATTGTTATGGACACAGCTATGGTCACAGTTACAACAAGAATTTTTCATCCAATCATTCAAGAAGTAGTTTTTGAGAGTCTTTTAGGAGCCAGACCCTCTTCTAAACATTGAGGATATAGCAGTGAGCAAAACAGATAAGGTGACTGTCCTACTGTTCTAGTGGGAGGAGATAATCAAGAAAGATAATCTCAGATAGTGATAAGTACTATAAAAAAA
>NW_005301226.1:0-697 GCF_000412655.1 Myotis brandtii
TTAAAGGAGAAATGCTTTAAATTGTGTTGTTCATCACAGAGCATACCTAGTATACTGAAGGGTGCATTCAAGGCTAAGACACAATGAAATGAAAACTGACACAGTGACCGTGATATGTGGAAGATGCTAAATATTGATTAATTTTCCTCACCATGTGTTTTGTTTGTTCTTTGGAGGGACCTCACCTGCTGTCTCTTGCTTCTTCCTGATGGTTGTTTATGACTCCCCTGTTGGCCCTCTGCTTCTCAGTATTTTACCACTGTGCGGTGTCACTTCTCACCTCCAGCTTCAGTGTGGATGGCCACGCCTGGCTCTCAACTAACACTTTTGCTTTCAGGGGAAATGTAGACCTTTCAATGCAACCCTCTTCTAGCCACCACCTCTCATCCTCATACTTTCAAGGAATGTCAGGTATGAATTCACAGGCCCTTCAAATTCTAGAATTTGAAGCCCTCTGTCAAGAAGCCCCCATCATTTTGGAGGAACATCTTTCTTTATCCCTATGTCCTCCCCTTCCCATGCACCTATGTACATGCATACAAAGACAGCACACTGACAACTCCCTCTAAACATTTATTACCTTGCTGTCATTCTCATTAAGCTTCCCATGATGCAACTTGGGTGTGCATGAAGGGTGAAGACTAGCAGAACAAATTTCATAATCTCATAGTATGTCCTGCCTATGGGGTCTGCCATC
>NW_005301227.1:0-697 GCF_000412655.1 Myotis brandtii
TTACTATTAATATAAGAACTTATGAACTAGAAAGCTGAAACTAATAAAACTTTAAAGATAAATGATATAATTCTCCTTTGAGAATGGACAGTTTTTTTCTAACTATATCATTGTGAATAAGAAATGTAAAACAGTGTTAAAGTATGTTCATTTAAATTATTAAATATGCAAGTACTTTTTATTTCTCTCTACCATATGTCTGTATAATAGAAAGTATTTTCAGTGTTGAATGAATTTTTCATTGCTGTGCCTTTCCATTTTTAGGTGGCAAAAAGGTTGGCATTAATCCTAAAATTAATAATCTAATGCCAGGATATGAAGTTGCAAAGTATGATCTTATCTGGATTTGTGATAGTGGAATAAGAGGTGAGGCTTTTCTTATTTTATAAAACTATTTATTTGATGAAAAAAGTTCCAAAAGCAGTCTGAAAACAAATTTATCAACCCTTTTTGTTAGCCTAATAAAATAATTCATTTTATCATTATTTTATGGTAATGTGTCAAGTTATACTAAGATTTTGACTTTTTTATGCTACCTTGGAACATTACACGTATAAAAATGTTCTCATCTTGAAGAGAAAAGTTCAGCCATTACAAAAAGTACAGTTGTGGTCCATTATACATTCTATAAACTTTCTCACAGCTGTAAAGTTCCTCTTGTTCATGTGACACTTTTATTTGATCTGTTCGTGGCACA
>NW_005301228.1:0-697 GCF_000412655.1 Myotis brandtii
CACACACACACACACACACACACACACACAGTAACACCTACAACAGGATGAGATTGATGGACTCCTAAGCTTGATCATGGATTCCAAGGTTAGTAATTTTTATTACAAAGGTAATTTAGGGGTTATGGCTGGTAAAAGAAGTGGTTCTTATGTAGAGGTGATCATCAGAATCATAAATAAACACTTAGCACAGTGCTTGGTACTTGATAAACACCAATAATTCTAATTCTAATTATTACCTGTGGATTTCATCTGGCATCATTTCCCTTCTGTCTGGATACCTAAAATATTCAGGTTTCACCTTTTCTTGATTCAGAATCCAGAGGGCACTGTCCCACGCATGCATTTATCTTTACAAAGATTCACAACTGATTTTATTAAGTGATTCTGAGACCCTTGTCTTAGTGAATACTGACTGGGGTCACGTGGCAATTACTCTCAAAGGTCTTGTTAATGGAGGAAAAAATTATTGTGCTTATTTAAATTTAAATATTTAACTGAGAGTCACTGTTAATACTTTTGGAGTAGTAGATGCAACTTTGGTGACGATTAAGGAAACTTGTTAGATAAACAATTAGACAAAAAAGCTAAAGTTCAATGGAGGAAGTGGAGAGAAAAAAAGTAGAGGACCAAAATGCAAACTGAATACAAGACCAGCCATAAGTACAAGAACAGTAATGCTGATTGAGTTCTCATT
>NW_005301229.1:0-697 GCF_000412655.1 Myotis brandtii
AAAAAAAACTTTACTAGTCTCTAATACATTGCCTAATAACCCATAGGTATTCACTTAATGTCTTCCGAATAAGTGGCTTATGAAAATATTTAAGCGTCACACATGGATGAAGGCAGCCCAAAACGTGCTGTAAATATGAGACTAATAATAGCAACAATGAAAATGATAACAGCTAACTTATTGAGCACTTACTAAGTGTAGATGCATTTCTGAGAGCTTTTGCCCATTATTTTATTTCATCTTTATGACAACCCGTGAAGAAAAATTGTTATGGTACTCGTTGCTATGAAAATAATTTGTGTGATAATTCTTTTTCTGACATCACTTTTCTGGTGTAATCTAATATTTTCTACTTATCTTCACATTATTAAAAGATCTAATGAAGTGCACATCAATTTTGTTGTAAACTGCCAATCGTAAAAGAAAGTGTCACTTGCTTTAAAATAGATACAATTTAGGATATATCTGTAACTTAGAACATTTTGTGGAAAATTACATAGAAAAAAGTGCTGGCAGGGACGTTCAATATTTATTTTGTCTGACTAGGAACAGAAGAGAAGATATATGCAGTAAAAAACCATAGTCACTGACCCCAGAATAGTTTTATATGCAGATAAACAGGAATCCACTTGGAATTGAAATAAAATAAATGTGTCATGATTCTACCTTTTGTTTTCAGTTTCAAGTGCTAATACTT
>NW_005301230.1:0-697 GCF_000412655.1 Myotis brandtii
TCCCTATATGACTCCTTAACTATTCCTGCTCTTGAACAGCATCCCCCACATTTAAATCAGCCCCTTTATCTGTCATCATCCAGGATCTCCTTTGTTGATCTTGGGCCCATAGTTCTTAACCTTTCACAGTTTTCACACTGATATGCTTCTGCAGGGTCTCCCTCTAAATCACAGTTACTTTCAGGTCAGCATTGTCTTTAAATTTGGTTCCCTGATACACTGGGTTCCTGTTCCTCTGTCTGGCTATTGTGCTAATGGTATCTTGTCATAGCTCCTCCTCCAGGCTCAGCCCCTGCTCAGACTTTCATACAAACAGCCCTCCCTGCCTTCTCCATGCTCCTCAACAGGTCTTCCCTGATTCCCAAACTCCACTCAGGACTCAGGCCCATTTCCCATTCTCCTTTCTTGTTAGCAGAAGAGAATCAGTTTCGATCTGTTTGCAATCACCTTGTTCAAGGCTCTGTTGGATTTCAGGTCTCTCCTCATTTTCTTCTCCATCACTTCTTAGGAACTGTTCTATGTTTGGTATCACTGAGGAGAGGGCATAAGAAGAAGATGATTAGAGAGTGGTGTCATCATCTCAAATTACACTTTTAGGAATTTCCACCCCTTGTGTCACTCAGTGCTCAGTGGGTCCCATTCCTGTTGGTAAAGTTCACCCTTCATCCCTGGGACAGAAAAGAGACTACCCAACAAA
>NW_005301231.1:0-697 GCF_000412655.1 Myotis brandtii
CCCTTCTTAAGTGCTTTATGTATATTAACTCATTTAATTCTCACAAGAACCCTATGAAGTAGGTATAATTGTTACTCCCATTTTACAGATGAGGAAGTTGAGGCATAGAGGTAAAGAAAGGTTGGAGCTAAGATCAGAACACCACAAACTATCTGGTTCCAGAGTTTCTGCACTCAACCGCTATGTTAGACAAGAAAATAATATTTACTTAGTTTAATGCTACGAAGTTAAAGCGTTTACATGGTGAGCATTCCCGTTGATGTTGTTATTATCATTATATTTGTACTGTGGACTCTGCAGTCAACATTCTCATAAAGCAATGGTCTAGGTAAGTTGAAGTATACACAGCAGCACCCATGATCACCCCACCAGAACTCATTCTCCTCAACTGAAGATGATTTAGTGATAAGCTACATAGACAATTTCTTTAATAGCCAACTTACCTTTTCTCATGCATATTATTATTCAGTAAAAATGTCTGTAATTGTGTAATTGTATTAATGACACAGAGTTATTTTTAAGCTTTCAACTTTAAAATGTTGCTTCCCTTTTCCTACTCTGCCTAATTTCTTTTGACAGTGTAGCTGAAAATGTAAAACTTACAAGTGCCCCTTTTCCGACATTGCTCCCCCGGGAATATGGGTGTGGAGACTGCCGCAGACACTCACACGCTTCCCTTGACCCCAATCTGCATCTG
>NW_005301232.1:0-697 GCF_000412655.1 Myotis brandtii
ACAAATGATATCTGTGAAATAACAAATACCCATCTTACATATAATTAGAGCCAGAAAGGCAGAAGTGGAACAAAAGAGTTATTTGAAGAGGTATGGAAAAATAATTTTCTAAAATTGATGAAAAGCATAAATCCACAGACCCAAGATACTAAACCAACCACAGGCAAGATAAATTCAAAGAATAAATCACCTAAATACATTATAATCAAATTTCTGAGAACCAGAGAAAGAAATTTAAAAGCAGTAGGATGAGAATACATTACATTGGGGGATCAATAATATGAATGATGGTTGACTTCACATTAGAAACAATGGGACAAGAAAGACACTGAAACAAAATCTTCAACATGTAAAAAACTATCGGGTAAGAATTCTATATCTATATTTTTCAAAAATAAAGAAAAAGAAAACTTTTTTTTAGGCAGAACAACAAAAAGCTGAGATTATGTCTCCAGCACACTTGCTATATAAGAATTACTAAAAGAAGTTCTTCTGGATGAAGGAAAATAATGTGAGATGGAAACACAGAGATCCAAGAAAAAAACTGAGTCCCCACAAATGAATTATGTGGAAAAATAAAAAGGATATTTTTCATAACATATATGCATACACATATTAAAAATTATCTGAAGGGTGGTTTACTTGTTAAAGACAAATGTAGGGTTTACATCACGTGAAAAACAAAATGCATGATAAC
>NW_005301233.1:0-697 GCF_000412655.1 Myotis brandtii
AATTACTAACAAGCAAACCTAATGTCTAATTTGGTTCTATAAATCATGTAGATAAATATTTTTATAGCTTAAACTTGCTAGGAGAAAATATCTGGCCCTGTTTTAAGATCTTGAGTTGAAGATAATATCAAATTAATCCGTTTACCACACAAGCAGATAGCTTCATAAAATTTGGCCCAAGTACATTTTTCATGAGGACAACCCAGTTCTGCTGTCCTTCTGAATTCCAAAAAGTGCAAATAATATGTGATTATCCACCCACCCACTTTTGCACCACGTCATCAGGGTCTCTCCATTCTGTCTATTATTTAGACCCATTGGGAGGATATTAGCAAAGTTGTTAGCCAAGAATTTGTCTCAGTAGTAATATCTACCACTTTGAAAGAAAATCTTTCTTACAACTTGACTTTTGATCAATTTTTCACCTTCTACTTAAACCTATCAACAAGAGACTGCTGTCTCTGACAAGTTTTTCTTTATTTGACAGTCTCTTAATTTTACATGCTGGATTAGGATTGAACACAAAGGTGAGTCTCTTTCCATCTAGGAAGAGCTTAGTTGTTGCAGGAAATCAATCATCCCCAACAAAAACCTTGGTTGTCCCCACTATAACACAAGGGACTGTACACAGTTGCAGCTAGATTAGTAGAGGGCACTGATAGGGAGAAAAACAATCCTTAAAAAGTAGAAAAAGACC
>NW_005301234.1:0-697 GCF_000412655.1 Myotis brandtii
AAGCCCCAATCAGGTACTCATTGTCTTGGTTAATGAGTGTCTTCTTTCCAAGTCAAGATGTTTATTTACATGGTGTTTATGCTTTTCTTTCACTGTATTCACCAGATATAGTGACATCTACTGTTAGGAATATCCTGACACATAAGTTACTGAATACTGGGCTAGACTCATGGTTTTAGAGACTCTCTGGCAAACCACTCTGACCCAGCCAGGCAGAATCTAATTTCCCCTTTATCCACAAATGCTGTACCAGCAAGTAGGGAAGAGACATCTCCAAGAATCCTGAGATTTGATTAATAGAAATTGTGTTATAACTTGTGATTAGATTCCTGGGCTAGGTCACAAAAGCTTATTTAATTTACAATTTTTGTTGCTGTTAGGGTTCTTCATGTGTAATAAAAAGAAAATATTAATCAGACTTGCCTTAAAGAAGGGGACTATTTATTGGCATAGATCTAACTTCAGTGACAGCGTGATCTAGGGGTTAACTTGACAGACCAGAACCTAATCTTTCTCTCTTCTTCTCCTGGCTCTGCTTCATCTTTTTGGACTTCGTTCTTACACACTCTCTCTCTTCTCCAAAGGAGGCAGGTTGATTGCAGCAGATCTAGCCTACATTCTTGTTCAAATGGAAGAGCAATGTCTCTTTTGTTTTTATTTTATTTTTTAAAAATTTATCTTTATTATTGAAAGTATT
>NW_005301235.1:0-697 GCF_000412655.1 Myotis brandtii
ATTCAGGCTGACTCAGCTGGGTCCTCTGCTCAGTATCTTACCAGGCTGCAATCGAAGAGCCAGCTGGGCTGTGTTCTCATCTGGAGTCTCGACGAGGAAAGAACCCACTTTCAAACTTATTCAGGCTGTTGGCGGGATTTAGTTCCTGGCAACTGTCCGGCAGAGGACCCTCGCCTCTTGCTGGATGCCAGATGAAAGATACTTACAGGTCCTAGGAGCTGCCTGCAGTTCCTCTCCACGGGCTGTTCACAAAGCGGTGGCTTGCTTCTTTGAGACCAGCAGGAGACTCTCTCCCAGTCTACTGGAAAGGAGTCTTATATAAAGAAACAATGTCATGTTTCTTTACATAAAGGGTTCTCCACCCCTTTTTCCATATCCTATTTCTTAAAATCAAGTCACAGTCCTGCTACACTCAAGCAGAGGGGGCTGTACAAGAACGTGAATCATTGGCGGTCACCATAGGGTGTGTCCCCACACACCACACATGTAGAAAACATGCTTTCTCAATTTATTCTCCAGGGTAACTTCCAATATCTGAGAGCTGGTTTAAACCCTCTTTGGACACAATCCAAGCAATACTGAGTTCCACTGGTCTGTGTTTGGTTGCCGTCTGATTGGTTCCTGATTAGCTTACTAGTGCCCAAAAATTCAGGGTGAAATAACTGTTCTTAACACTGAGAAAATGTTATGTATTTTT
>NW_005301236.1:0-697 GCF_000412655.1 Myotis brandtii
TGTATTTAAAGGGACAGAAGGTTGAGAACCACTGATTGTAGCTGAAAACATCGAGTCATGGAGAACTGACCTTGTAGCTCTGTAGGTAGTGCTGGCCCTGACACTGAGCCTGGGCAGACCCCTGAGGGGACCATGGTGTGTGGGGGCTGGAAGCCTGGAAGCCCTGGCTTTGGGAGGTAAGCGTAGAATGGGGAGAAAACGCGCGTCCATCCAGAGTGTCCCTGTTAAATGGTTTGGAGTCGGCCCGCTCCCCATTCTCTACCTGACCCTCTGCTGTCAGCAGGTTCACCTCCTCACACATGCCACCTATCCCCAAGGAACACAATGGAACTCTCTTCTCGGTGAGTCTTCATCCGCTTCTTCTTCTCATCCTCCACTTATCTCTGTGCTATTTCATCTCTTGGATACCAATCTTCTATTTTCCTATTTTGTTTCCGTTTCCAACCTCTGTTTGATTTCTCTATTTTGACTCTTCATGCTCTTTTTGGACAGATTTTTTATTTTTCATCCTTTCTTCATTTCTTGTTTCCACTGGGCAAACATTTAGTGGCATGTATGCTAAGCCTTGGCTGCACAGACATGAAGGAGACGGAACGCCCACCCACTTTCAAGGCGCTCACAGTCCATTAAGAGAGGAAGACACAGGGCAGAAGGTGCTGTGCGCAGTTGTTATGAAAAATGAACGCACAGTTACTGA
>NW_005301237.1:0-697 GCF_000412655.1 Myotis brandtii
TTGTTTTTCACATGAGAAATTAAGAGCAGAGGTAAGGTAGACTTGCTCAGAGAAATACAGCTTAATCATGAAACCATCCTGTTTTCCTTCTCTTGAGGAAAACAAACTAAATACAGTACAGCTCACAGGAGATTATTAGACCAAGAAGAGCAACCACTTATAATTTAGTGCTTTGGGCATGGAAAGGAGACATATTAGTTATGATAGTCACATTTATATTTTAAACATTGTGTTTTAAATTTATCAGGTAATATTTTAGATGACTACTATTGTTTCAATGGAAACCCACAGAGAAATAGGTCAATATTTTTGGTTGAGACATTTAAGAAATTACCAAAGTAGTAAGTTCGTAAAGTCTACAAAAGGATGTAGACCAATTAGTTTTTCTTTTCTGCTTATACTAAAAGATCATTCTAATGAATGTAAATATTTAATATTTTTGAACTTTCATCCCTTAAATACTCCCATATGAATCTGCATCAGTGAACAATTATATATTATAAGAAGCAACAAACTGCAGCCCATTCAAATACAGTGCACATTTTAAGGGCTTTTACGGAGGCAATGTTATTAAATACTTTTATGCTTTAAAAAAGCAATCCTACTTGAGCTCAAATTACATTCCATCCATGAAAGCACAAAGAGAACCTGAAACTAATAGGATATTTTATACCAATTACACTTCAAGTAAAAAAAA
>NW_005301238.1:0-697 GCF_000412655.1 Myotis brandtii
TTAGGCACAGGAAGAGATGAACAGCAATGACTAGTAATAAAATAGAACCATGATAACAATATACTGTGGTAAAAGTTCTGTGAAGGTGATCTCTCGTCCACAGCGTAACCGATTGCTGGACTCACCGTCCACTCACAGGAAGCACTGACGGCTTCTCCTTGGCAAATGCAAGTTGCCGTCATCCCTGCTCCCGGGCGTGGGCCATGGCCAGTAAATAACGCCTAGAGGCCCCAGCCCCGCGACCCCGACAGCAGAACCGGGTCTGATAACCGAGCCGGTTAAGAGACTGGCGCGCAGCGCGGGCAGCACTCAGCGTGGAGACGCTGGGCAAAGGGGGGTGGGAGGGGGCTTACATCTGCAGCAGGTGGAGTAGGGCCTGCGAGGTTTCAGCACTGAGAATGGCAGGTGTGCCATTTAAAACTTGGGAATTATTTCTGGGATTTTCTATGCAATCTTTTCGGTTGGCTACAGATAACAAAAACCACAGACAGTGAAACTGGGGATACCTAACGTATCCCAGTAGGTTCATAACCGTAACACTCAGTACACCAATACAACACGGCAGCCATGAGAGCTTCGGAACTGAGGACAGGGATGGAGTGGGAGCACGGGAGAACTTTCTGCTCCGTTTTTCTATAAAACTAAAACTGCTCTAAAAAATAAAGTCATGTGTGTGTGTGTGTGTGTGTGTGTGTGT
>NW_005301239.1:0-697 GCF_000412655.1 Myotis brandtii
GAAATCAACTTATTGGTGGATTAGGAATACATTTCCAAATAGGAACATGTATTCATTTCTTCTTCTTCTACTACTTGTCCTATAATTGTGTCACAGACATTCTAGTCCCCAAGGATGTAGTGGTGAACAGACATTTTCAAACTTATAGCATAAATGCAGGTAGTGATGAGGGTACTGGAAATGGAAATCTGGATGAGGTGTCAGAGAATCATGGTGGGGGCTTGCAGGGGGACGTTTAGAGTGGGCAGTGAGGTGAGGCTGGCAAGGTATCATTTAACCTGAGATGTAAAAGACAAAAAAAGAACTTTATTTAGTTGAAGAAAAAGCCATCTACACACACTTTTACAATGGAAACGGGCTTGTTGTTCCAAGTACAGAAAGAAAGCCGGGGTTTGAGCGTAGTCGGTTATGGGAAGGATGCTAAGGAACAAGCTCAGAGTGAGATGGCCAAAGCATTAGGCGCTTGCAGACCACACTTAGAAGAATGAACTTTATGTCAAGTGATATGATTAAGAGGCAGAGGAATTTTACTGAGGGAAGTTATCTAGATTTGCTGACATTTTTATTATTTTTAAATTTGTCTTTATTGTTAAAAGTATTACAGATATCCCCTTTGTGTATGTGTTTTTCCCCCCATGGGCTCCCTCCACTCTGCATCCACCCCTCCCAGGCCTTCACCATACTATTGTCTGTATCC
>NW_005301240.1:0-697 GCF_000412655.1 Myotis brandtii
TCTTTTCTTTTCTTTCTTTCTCACTTGTCTCTTCATCCTGTCTAATCACCCATAGCCTCCGTGTATGGTAGTATGGCCCTCCATACCTCCTTCCAATGTGTCCTCCTGTGCAGCCGGGCCTGGAAAGCTAAGGACACATCTCCCAGACCTCCTAGCAGCAAGATTTCAGTTTTAATTTGTTCCATTCATCAGAGGTCTTGGCATGACAGCTGGAAGATCGAGTAGGGTGGAGGACACGCTTCACCATTTGGCTTTTTCTGCTGGCTGACAGTGGGGTGGCGGTGTCTGGTTTTTCTGGGGCAGTTTCCTGATCTGGACAGTTCCTGAGAGGGCTGACCTCCTTCTCCTGCTAGCTGTCTGATCCTGGCAGTGGTGGTTTGGTCTCAGAGCCAGCAGCTGGCACCTCCGCTTCCCGAATCAGCAGGAGGTCTCCCGATTGAAGAGCAGAGTCTCCCTCAGTGGTTCAGTCAGTGTCTGGCTTGCGAGGTTATTCTCGAAAGCTCAACCTTGTCAACAGAAATTTGCTGCCACCAAGCTAATGTCAATGGGAGTCCCCAATCTGGGGTGTGGAAAAAGGAGAAACTTTATTCAGGTAAACAGTGTGCAAACCAAGGAAATACAGTCTCTGGTGGAAACCTAAAGTGTGCTCCACTGAGACAAAGAGGAAGATGTTTTTTATAAAGTTCTTGCCTGGTTC
>NW_005301241.1:0-697 GCF_000412655.1 Myotis brandtii
GGGACCTTTGAGAAGCCTAAGGCCATCTTATCTTTTCCATCCCAGGGGACCCCACCCCCTGGCAGTGTTGCCCTGGGAAATTCAGCAGGTCCCCTGGGTCTCTCGGCCTCCCGGGAGAGGTGATAATCGGTTTCCTGTGAGATAAGGCGCAGGAACATATTTAGATAAAAACAAAATCAAGTTGAAATCCCTTAGGGGGTGGTACAGAAAGGTCCTGGCGCCCACGCAGTGGCGCCAAGGCTTCCAGTCTGGTGAACAGGGAGCCTGGCCCTGTCTTGTGCTGGAGACCGCCAGGCCACCAAAGCCATGTGCACTTGTGTGTGTACGTTTGTGTGTTAATGTGTGTGTATGCCTGTGTTGGGGGCCCTGGAAGGGACAGGCCTGACCCCTGCTCTGAGGGGCTTACATGAGGGTTCCCTAGGTTGTGCCAGGCAGGGAGTGCAGGAGAGAGACTCAGCTCTGGGGTTGGGAGCCCTGGCACTGTTCTGAACACCGCTGTGTGACTGCAGGGAAACCACGTGACTTCTCTGGTCCTCTGCTGTCTCACATGAAAAATGAGGGGATGGAATAAGATGGCCCGGGGGTCCCTTCCAGTTTTAACAGTAAGGGACTCTAAAACTGGAGGATTTCTGAGCTCACATTTTTTCTGCTTTTTAAAAAAAGTCCTCACCCAAGGATATTTTTCCATTGATTTTTA
>NW_005301242.1:0-697 GCF_000412655.1 Myotis brandtii
CAAGAATATTGACGTGAAAGAAACATCCATTAGTTTCCTCCCCTATGTGTCTGGACTGGGGATCAAACCCAAAACAGGCTCACGCTCCAAACAACTGAGCCACCTGGCCTGAGCAAATGATTCCAGGTTTATATTAGAAACATTCATAGATGTAGAACTGTAAGAACAGACTAAAATATTAATCGTATTTATTTCTGAATGGCTCTATTAGGAATATTTTAAACCTTTAGTTATTCAACAAATATTGTGTCAGAAACAATTCTCGATGCTGGGAGTAAGGCAATAGTGTGACCTCATGGAGTTTGTAGTCAAGAGACGGATATTACACAAATATGTCGGGTACCGAATAAAAGGAAGAAAAGTAAGCCTGGGCAGAGCCAGGGCGGTGTGTGTGTGTAGGTGCTGTTTACACAGTTAGGGAAAGCCATTGTGAGAGAGTGACATTTGAGCAAAGTGAGGGAGCTCACCTTGTGGATCTCGATACCTTTTTTCCATATTTTCCGTATTTTCTTAATTTTCTTTTCCACCCTAAGCATGCAATGCTTACATAATCAAAACAAGAAAGCCTCTTCTATCTCAGAAAAAGACTTGAGGCCTCAGATCTTCAGGTCGAGGAGTAAGTAGCGAGAGTGGGAGCAGGTCCAAATCTGTGGACAGGAGAACCCCAAGGTTCCCGGATCCGGCCCGGCTGCTCTAG
>NW_005301243.1:0-697 GCF_000412655.1 Myotis brandtii
ATATTAAAACTAAATTTGTCCAATAAAAAGGTTGGTTTTTATTTGTGTCCAAGTTAGAGGGTTTGAAGCACTTTATGTCCCGTGAGGAGCAGCAGGCTCCAGCCGCTGAGGGAGCGTGTGTCCTGCGGGCAGGCCGTGCTGCGAAAACCCGCCGTGCTCACCCCGAAGGCTGTCAACTCTGCGTCACTGGAGACCCAGGTGCACACCAGGTCACCTACAGTCCCAGTCCTTCGCCACCTCGTTCTCCTCACAGGACCTTCCTTATGAGATGGTCACCCGCTGGTGGCTGCTGGTGGCTGCAGCCCCAGTACGTGCCGCGTGCCGCGACCACGGCTCCTCACGCCCCAGTGAGCCCAGTGAGCCCAGGTGCAGCTGCCTGTGGCTGCCGGCCGGGCCCTGTGCTGAGCCCCTCACGTGTTTTTGTCCTATTTCATCTGTAGGGAAGTGGAAGTGAATGCCTGCGCTGCGGGGGGGGTGAGTGTCTGTGGGGCCGCTGCACGTCTGGGGCCTGACTGCAGAGGCCGTGGGTTCACACGTGCCTGTGTTTGCAGGATCTAGAGCTCGCCCTTGGTCTCCGATGGTTGTGACGAGTCACCGCCATTTGCATCTTTGCTGCATGTTCTATTATTACCGATGCTTTTAGTCTGTAAAAGCAGAGACGGGAGAGCCCACCCAGTTCCCCTCCCACTCCCCCCAT
>NW_005301244.1:0-697 GCF_000412655.1 Myotis brandtii
CCAGGCAAAGCCTCTCTGCAGAGGGGACAGTTTGACACTACAGTTTGCTATCTGCAACTGATCATAAAGGCTATCGCTGGGCGTGAGGACTCGCCTTTACGAATGTATTCCTGGGCTTTGTTAAAAATTCAGCCAGTCAAGGGCTCCTTGAAGACAGTGCAGGTTCCAGAGCTTGGAAAGGGAAAGCATAAGATGAGTCATACATACAGAGGAGGCAGAAAAGCTCTCACAGTGAAAGGTCAACTAATTGATAAATGCAGAAGGAATGATGGAGTTAGGGATTTATTAAGGGTTGCTAAAACTAGTGCATGAAAGTTTGATGAGGTGCAGAATATTTTTGTAGTTTCACAATATTTCCCTATTGATGACTTAATTATTTCCAGTTGTAACTTCACAGTGGAAAACCCTGGAGCTATCTCCTAATCAAGTGGTCAAAGTTACATCACTAACCCTGGGACAAATGGACTCATGTGCCTCCTGATGGGAAGCACTGAGAAGATCATAACATCACTTTAGTGGTGCTCCTACCAACACTGCATAGACTGGATTTGTAGTTATGAGAAAACATCAAACAAACCAAAACCAATCAACGCGGTACACAATAACTGGCCTGAACTCTTTCAAAGATATCAAAATCAAGAAAGACTGGAGAATTGTTCTAGATGAAAGGAGATTAGTGAGAAATGAAAATCAATGT
>NW_005301245.1:0-697 GCF_000412655.1 Myotis brandtii
GTATTTTAGTTATAATTTTGATGTGGTTCTGGGAGGCAGCCAATACTGAGATTACCTATGCCACCATCTTGGTTCTCCCTCCATTAATTTTTAGAGAGAGTGGTGGGGGAGAGAGAGAGAGAAAAACATTAATGTGAGAGACATCAATTGATTGCCTCTTGCAAGAGTTGCAGTCAAGGCTGGGGACTGAGCCTGCAAACAAGGTACATGCCTTTGATCGGGAATCAAACCTGAGACCCTTGGTCCATGGGCTGACACTTTAACCACTGATCAAACCAGACAGGGAAACTTTGAGGTTTTAAATAACCTGACTCATAATCCTAGTAGAAAACTCAGGCTGCAGCAACTGAGGAAACAAGGCTGGTAGCTGATTGAGGATTAAAATATTTTGAACTTAACTCCCACTTATTGTACCAGAAAAGAAAGACATAGTGGGTTGGACTTAAATTTACTTATGGGAATTTGATAACGGGGAACGATCTCATCTCTTGTTTGCCTGCAATAGGAAAAGTACTGATAAACATAAGGAAAAAGTCTTATTTGAAGAATATCAGGAATGCATGGAATTATGGTAACAGGAGTCTGAAAATTGGGCAGAAATGAAGGTAACCCCTGAGGGACATTTCCATTCTGTACTTCTGACCTCCCAACAATGATTGTAACCCCAACCAGACCCAATGTCTCTCCCAAAAGTTTT
>NW_005301246.1:0-697 GCF_000412655.1 Myotis brandtii
CAACATTCAACATTCATGTGGAGCAACTTTATTTCCTCACACACTTAACAGAGACCCTGTAACCTTGTCATCTCTGGAAATGGCTTCATCTTTGAAGTCTTAAATATCAACATTCCTCTCTCTCATCACAGCGTCCTATTACTTTATTTCCTCTTCCTCCCTTCCATTGGGCCTGCTCTTCAACTTGGAGATCATCCTCGCATTGCCTCCTCCATTCCCTCCCATTCCCCATTCTGTCTCAGTCAGATCTCTTCAGTCTCTACTTTCTTCCTTAACCCTTACCCTGGGATCTGCAAGACTCTAATCAGCTCCCGGAATATTCCCTTCACTAGTTGCCCCTACATCACCTTCCCCAAATTAAATATCTCCAGTTTCCTCAACTGTCTGTTCTCTCTTGTATCATTTCCCCTCTCTTTATTGGATCATTTCCATCAGCATGTATACAAGCTGTGTATTACATACATCGCAGCTTGGGGGAGAGGGGAGATCTCTTTTAAACCACATGCCGCCTATGGCTATTGCCTCATTTCCTTCCATTCATTTATAAAAGACAAAAAAAAACTTCTTAACGAAATTTCTACCTACTCTCTCCAATTTTATCTCCTCCCAGTCTTTCTTGAATCCACTCCACTGAACTGCCTTTCTCAAGGTTACCACTGGCCTCCACAGCATTAATTCCAAGTCACTTTTTTTTTTT
>NW_005301247.1:0-697 GCF_000412655.1 Myotis brandtii
AACAGTTCTATAACTTGGGACTTGAACCCTGGCTGTTTGGCTTCTGAGCCTGTACTTTAACTCCTCTTCCATGTCTACCCACAAATACAACAGATTGTTTGGGAAGAGCAACATGGCACTGGAAAGGACTCTTGGTCAGTCAGGTTGAACTTGAATCCCTTCTCATCCACAGATATTTAGGGAAGCCTCTCATATCCTACCTGCATGTGTCGTGACCGAGATGGACGTGGCCTTCACCTCCGTGGAGCTTACTGTCCACTTAAAGTCCCTGACACCAGTGTCTTCATCCACGAAATGGGAGTAGAGCCCTCCTTCACCTTGTGATGAAAAAAAGTGAAATAATGCTAAGAGACTACTGAGCACTTCATTTGTATGCCTAGGACTTTATATACATTGTCTTATTTATTCTCCCAATCACTTCGATGCTATTTTACGCCTAAAGAAATGAGGCCACTTGCTCAGGTTGGCCCAGGGTGGCCAGGCTGTCTGCGGCTAACACACATGCTCCTAACACCCTGCTAATGAATGGGAAGCAGCTGGCAGAGTCCTGGGCACGTACCGCAGGTGGTGAGTCAACAGTTCTCTCTTCTTCCTTCCGTCCTCCACTATTACTAGTAGGTGCCCAGGTAGTGAGGAGGGCGGGGAGAGAGAGATGGAAAGAGAGAGAGATATAAAGAAATGCAGGGAGAGAGAGAAA
>NW_005301248.1:0-697 GCF_000412655.1 Myotis brandtii
GAGGATGGGACTGGGTCTAAGCTGATGAGGAAGCGGCCCTTGAACTTCAAAGCATACCCCACTGAGGTTTTCCTGTATTTGTTTTAAATTGGAGGCCTCTCTCTACAGGAAAAGAGAATCCCTGTCATTCCCGTTCCGTGACAGGTTCCCAGGAGATAGCTCGGCTGCTCGGCCGGAGGAGCTCGGGTCTTGCTGGCAGACTACAATCTGCTGCTGTGTCCTGGCGGAAATCGTCACTCGAGGATTCTTCTGTCCATGATTTTTTTAGAGAGAGAGAGGGAAGAAGGGAGGGAGAGAGAGAGAAATAGTGACCTGAGAGCGAGGAGACAGGCTGACTGGGAGTACCAGGAAGATATTATGTACGAGGAAGACACTGTTATTTATGATGTACTCTCGTGATTAGACACCCATGCATCTCATCGTCTTTTTAATTGTTATAATTTACCTTCTCAAGAGCTCTACCAACTTTCCCATTTATTAAAAAAAAAGTTTTTTTCATTACATTAAAAGCTCTCCCATATACATCATTTAAAAAATAAGAGCCAAAGTAAAATAAAATAGAAAAATAAAAAAAGAAACATAGGGTTTGATTTGCTCCAATTTGCAGGGCAGGTTAAGGGAGTGATGGACACACAAACCGTGGTCTCCACCGGACACACGAGAGCAGCGGTCGCCAGCTGGTGGTCCGTGAGGTCCG
>NW_005301249.1:0-697 GCF_000412655.1 Myotis brandtii
TAGATTATGGTCATTGAGATGGAGACTCTGCCACCACAGAGCCATGTCAATTTGACACTACTCTCTGATTTTAATTTCTTCTTTTATACATCTAAATGACCTCTAAGGAACTTATCTTAGGATCAACTGAGATGGTTTATTTTCTTGAAATGGGTTGCTGAGCTGTTATTCATGGGTCACATGTTAATCCCTTACTGGAAACAGAATATATCACATGGCTATTATGTTCTTTTAAGAGTGGGGTTATTAAAGTTAGTCAGAATGTTCGGCCCAATCTAAGCACAGACACATAAATTACATGACTGAGATTGGTAAACAAAAAATTCCTGTAAAGGAAACACATTTTTGCTTCTATTTATGTCCTCCTCCTCTCCCTCTTGCTCCATGACCTTATTTTATCACTTACTTCCTCTGCTAGAGTCTTCAAATCCTCCCTCAGATAGGATTCTGTCCTAACTCAGAAATGTGAGCATTTTGTATTCTTGTAATACTCTCTACCTATCACCTTGGAACTGCTTTCACTCCTCAGTCCAATGTTCCACTCTACTGAAATATTTCTTATAAAGATTGTGGATGACTACTTATCTGCCCAAACCAGTCTTTTCTTGTTCTTAATTTCACTGCAGCATTTACTCCTTCAGTGATTTTAATGGTGTCCATCAAATGATGTCCATCCCTGTTCATCAATGCCTTCCAA
>NW_005301250.1:0-697 GCF_000412655.1 Myotis brandtii
AACAAGTGCTTTAAAATGTTAGCTATTGTTATTAATCAGTGTATATACAGCAAGTAGTTTAGATAGATTTTAGGTTGTGAGAAACAACTGATGTTTCCTGTTTCCTATTCACAGCGCTCCTAGCCTTAAGGAGATAATTACAAGTTTAGGATATTCCAAACAACTTGTGAGCTGGGGATCAACAGATCAGAAATCTATTTTAGGTTCAGTTAATTTAGTTTAACACTCAAGATTTAGTTGAATCCCTCGTTTTATTTAAAGAGACATACTGGATGCTTCTCTAACTGTCTTGTACAGCTAAACACTGACAGAAGTGTGATGCCTAAATTAATATCAGCCATACCAATCAAAGGTGATTTTCGTTACTGTTTAAACAGATTATTTATGGCAAGAGCTGATGTGTTTTGATTTTTCAACATGTCAGCTATAAGATCAGATTGGATATTTTAGCCTTGTGATAGCTCCCTATAAATAGAGGCATAAATCTTAAATGCTCATTGATGCAATTATAAGTTGCCATTTGGTATTCTTTGATTCCAGCAAAATATAATGACCCTGAGTTAGAACATTGCACTAGGGGTGACCTCTGTCTCCAAAACTCTATAAGCCAGTAATTCTTGCTGCAAAGATCCTTTTTTTCCCTCTCGTCCTATTGTAAAATTGTAACCAGACAATCAATGGGTCCATGCTGCCTGTC
>NW_005301251.1:0-697 GCF_000412655.1 Myotis brandtii
TCCCAGATTACAAGAGGGAGCAGGCCAGGCTGAGGGATCTCACTGGTGCACAAATCTGTACACTGGGACTCTAGTGTTTTATAAAGGTTACTTTTATAGTTTTTTGAATTTGCCCACTTTCTCTTAGCATAATGCATATGTGACACATACTTATTTCACGTACCTGGAGTGTACTTATTTTTATTAATTTTTATTACTTATATGGTATAGAATAGATGAACCAAGTTTGTCCATTTCCTGGTGAAGGGATTTTTCATGCTTTTCAGTGGTTATGAGTAAAGCTGTGATAAACCTTTCCATGAAGGTTATATATAAACATAAGTTTTCATTTCTCTTGACTAAATATTTGAAAAAAACAACAACACTGGAGTATAGTGTATATTTAAATTTATTTTAAAAAAGCACACCAGACTATTTTCCAGAATAGTTATCTAATTGTATAGTTCTTTGGGCAATACATGATATTTCCACTTACTCTCCCCATATTCACCAACTCTTGATACAGTCAGTTATCTGGTTATTTACTTCAATTATATCCAATGTTGTAGGTGTGTAGTAGCATTTCATTACGGTATTAATTGGCATTTCCCTAATACTAATGATGTTGAACATTTTTGATGTGCTTGTTTTTTACCTGTATTTCTACTTGTAGTATAGTTCAAATATTTTGACCTCCTTTTTACTGGGTTGCTTGCTT
>NW_005301252.1:0-697 GCF_000412655.1 Myotis brandtii
CTAGGCTTCGGCCCTAGCCGGTGTTGCTCAGTGGCTAGAGCGTCGGCCTGCGAACTGAAGGCTTCCGGGTTCCATTCTGGTCAAGGGCACCTACCTGGTTGCAGGCTCGATCCCCAGCCCCAGGGCAGGGTGCGTGCAGAAGGCAGCCAATCAGTGTGTCTCCCTCACATCTATGTTTCTCTCTCTCTCCCCCTCTCTTAAAAAAATCCATGGAAAAATATCCTCCGGTGAGGATTAAAAGTACTTTTAAAAATTAAAAAAAAAGCTAAGCCTCTGGAGCCAGGCTGGGATTCTGGCCCTGTCGGGTGACTTGGGGTCAGTTGCTCAAGCTTTCTGTGTGCTGTTTCCTCTTCTGGGAGAATGGGGATGATGACAAAAATAGTGCCGGGTTCTTGGTGTAGGGAGGGCTCAGTGAGATGGTATACTTAGGGTCCCTGAACAATACTCGGCACAGTAGTAACTAAGTCTTTCTGCTGCTGCTACTAATAACTGTTATGTTTTTGCCTGTTTTTTTTTATTGCTACTACCCCAGTCAGGGTGTGACTTGATCTACGTGATCTCTTGTTCTCTTTATCATCCTGCGATGTTTAAACTGTTGTTTTCCATTCTTTCTGTCTCTATTCTAGATATTTCAGATAAGTGGACTCATACAATATTTGTCCTTTGTGTCTGGCTTGTTTCATTTAGCATAATGTTT
>NW_005301253.1:0-697 GCF_000412655.1 Myotis brandtii
TCCGCCCCCTCCGGGCCCATCACCTTCCACAGCGTCTTCCAGAACCTTCTGTATCACCACATTCCCCTGGCCTCTGCCCAGGAACCCTCCTTCACACGGACCTGCTCTCACGCTCTTACACGTGCCCCAGTGGTCTTTGCTAGCATTCACTTAGGAGACGTCAGAGAAAAGCAGATGTTTGCTCATTTTGCTGCCAGAGCATAAGATAGTGGGAACCACTGAGAAAAAACCCACATTTTAGCCATAAAAACCCCAAACTCAGAATTCCAGCAGTATCAGAGCTGATCATCAGCTAGAACTGCATGCCTCTGTCAAGCTCCCTGAGACCCCCCAGGCTTTTCTGGGAAAAGAAATGATAACCAGCCGACCAACTTATCCCTCTCTGCCCCTGCCGCATGGTTTCAGCCAAGGACTGGCAGAATTCTGAAATGCCTGCTAAGGTTTGTTTTCCCCTCTGCTCCCTGTGAAACCTGGCGTTCATACTGACTGATTTTCCTATCATAATTGGGATCATCATTGTAATAATAGCAAGCATAGTGAGCGCCTTTATCAGCATCTAATTTTGAGTGTACTTATGATTCCTAAAACTGTGAGGCGCTGTGGGATAGAAATGAGACTATCGAGAGATCAGCCATTCTCCACTTCTCTCCTCCATGTTTTTGCTGCTTTTTAAAAAATATATTTTTATTGATTTCAG
>NW_005301254.1:0-697 GCF_000412655.1 Myotis brandtii
GAGGCGGGAGAGGCGGGGAGGGGGCAGGGGACGGGGCAGGAGATGAAGTCATACTCCTGCCAGGTTTGTTCATTTCGGGGAGAATTAGCCGCGCATTCCCGCCGCCCCACCGGCTGCTCCCGCGTGACGGACGCCTGCTGGCGCTGAATGCAAATTAGCATAATTTCATTACCGAGGGGCCCGCGAAAAGGTTCAATTACAGAGCGATCTCATTAGTCCCGGGGCTTGTTTAGCTAATAGGAAGAGACAGCCCCGCAGCCCGAGAGGCGGACATGCGCGCCGAATGCAATGAAGGCTGGCACCCGGGTACCTGGGCCGAGCCCTGCTCCTGGGACTGCCCCGTGCCCTGCAGACCTGACCTCCCAGGGGTCAGGGGTCGCAATCTCCGCGGCCCCGAACCGGATAAACAGATGCCTGGCAGAGAGCATTCAGGCTGGATCGGACTTGACTCCTCATCTAGTTTGAGGCTACAGGTGGGGAGACTGAGGCCCACAAAGAGGAAATGACTGACTGGCCGGCAGTGGCGGGAGAGAGGAAGTGTGGCAGCAGGGGGGACATCCAGGTGGGGCAGGTGATGCTCACCCCTATTTTAGGGGCTGGCCCCCTGACAACTTCCGGGGAGCCTGTCACGCTGTGACTCAGTTTCTCTATTATCGTGGAGGCCCATAGGGCCACTCGGCATCGCTGCATTCCCCAT
>NW_005301255.1:0-697 GCF_000412655.1 Myotis brandtii
AAACATTTAAAATACAGTTTAAAAGGAGGTTTTTTAAAAAAAGGTACTAAATTGGACTAATGACTCTGGACAAATACTGAGAGAGGTCTTGACTGTTGATGATGTAGTTTATGGAAATGGCACTGACATGACCTGGCTTCCCCCACACACGCTGAGTGACCCTGGGCGGGTCATTTCCTCGTCTATAGGATGGGATGGCTCTGCCAGCTCCGAGGATGGAGTTCAGGACGTGGCACCCAATAAAGATCAGGCACATCTAAGCCCAATATTAAGAGTACAATTGCAACACAACCCATCGTCTTTTTCTGAAAGTCAAAAACATGTTTGATGGGAGCAATGAAACAGACCTTCTGGAACCCCGGGAGCTGCAGGCTGGGGCACCCGGGGGCGAGGGCCCTGACTCTGCCTTCCCCTGGTGGGAGGCCCTGCTGATCGGAGCTGGCTCAGGCACCAGCTGCCCGCAAGTGCACCCTTACGTGGAGCTGCTGCTTGTTTGTGTAGGTGCTTCCAGATGAACAAAAAAGGGCAACGTCTGGGCAGAATCTGAGCTTCTCCAGATCCAACAGTGTCAGCAGTAGCCACGCCTCACCAGGGGGCCAGAGCCGAGAAGAGCCAGTCCCCCAACTTCCACAGCCGGGGCCACACTCAGAATCGGGGCTCACTCTCATCGCCATTGCCCACGAGTGCACGACCCTGC
>NW_005301256.1:0-697 GCF_000412655.1 Myotis brandtii
AAAAAAAAAAAAAAGAATGAGGCCAAAAGCCATGTGCTGGTTGTGGTGACACTTGGGCGATTCTCGGACACATTGGATTTCAGGATTCTTCTCATTTTAGTGTTCTTTTCCACATCTTTATTACTTGGGTAAATGGATAAACTTAACAAAATTATGTATTTATTGAATTAATACTATTGAGTGTGTTAATATATGTGATATTCATAAAGAAAGAAGTAGTAATGTTATCAGTGAAGTGGGGTTCTTGGGGTACCCCTGGAATAATCATTTCTGGAGGCCCCCGTGGAGGATGAGATATGGTAGAAATCTTTATTGATGTGGAATTAAATGCCTGCATTTCCAAAGCCCCATTCCCCTTAGTCTAGGCATAGAAGAAGTATAGCTGGGGTTTCAGTAAAGATAGAAGCAAAGCCAGTGTCCAGACTCTGTGGTCCAGAGTTTCCTTTCCATGTTGGAGCTGGGCCAGTTTAGCATCAGGCTAGTTACAGCTCATTAGTCCATTGTGTGTGGAGTCCACATGACCTTGGGCCATGTGGTCAAATGTAGGGAAGCAGGAGCAAAAGAGTCCCCAAGCCCAGAGTCACACGAGTCCCAGAAGAGCCAAGAGAGTGAAGTCCTTTGTTTAGGGGGCTATGTTTCCCAAATGTCCATGCTCTTGCAGTAGCCACACCCATTCTAGCCAACCATCTCTGTCCCC
>NW_005301257.1:0-698 GCF_000412655.1 Myotis brandtii
TGCTATTTAAGGCCCTTTAAGCCAAGTGCTATTTGTCACTTTATGTGATTCAGGCAAATGGGATAAAAACAAAAAGACATCAGTTTGGTATTAACTCTGATTCTTTTTATTGGTATTGGAAAAGGAACTAAATTCAACTCAAGCCTGAGATGAGTAAGTACATAAACCTGTTCTTGAGCAATTGTCTTGGGAACTGTTTCCTGGCTCAGACTGGCTGCAGTATTAGGGAATTTAAGATAAGAGCACAGAGTGTCCTCAAGGAGCCTGGCAGCCACATGTGCAGCCAGACTTTGGGGAATCTGGGACCAAGGAATGGTGGTCCTAGACATCAAGCACTTATTTTGTCTGCAATGCTATAGTTGTTTGTTTTTCTAAGACTTTATTTTTTAGAGCAGTTTAATGTTCACAGCAAAATTGAGAAGAAGAGATTTTCCATATATCCCATTCCCTGCTCCCACACATTCACAGCCTCCCCGTTATCAGCATCCCCTACCACAGTGGTACATTGATTACTTCGATGAACCTCCACTGATGCATCATCATCTCCAAAGTCCATAGTTTAGGTTTAACTTTCATTGTAGTAAATTCTATAGTTTGGACAAAAGTGTAATCATAGTCTCATACAGAGGTTTCACTGCCCTAAAATGCCTCTGTGCTCGCCTACTTATCCCTCTCTCCACCCAGCCCCTGGCAACCAT
>NW_005301258.1:0-698 GCF_000412655.1 Myotis brandtii
AGAACCACTGCACTGTTCTCCCACCCCTTCCACCCAGAGAGGTGGGAGAAAAGAGACCAGCTGGAACATTCCTCTTTTTATTTTTTATTTTTTTGCAGGGTGCCTGAACAGCCTCATTTTGAGTCTGCAACATACCATTATTGGCAAATCTAAACCAGGTGGCTGGTCAATTTTTTTAAAAAGGGAGGCTGGGAGAGGAATTGCTTCTTTGTCTTTCCCTTGTGGGAGCCAGAGCTGCATGAGAAGCAATGGGCAAGTGCACTGAATTTTAAAGAAAAGCAAGGCAGTGGGGGCATGAAGAGGTTACCAGGGAAATGCAGGGGTTGACAGCTATCAGAGATGAACTGGCCCCATCTAGGTCTCTGTGGAAATGTCAGTCCCTTTCATAGAGGATTATTTTGCATCTTGATTAAAGTGTCTCAGGAGATGAACCTCATTAAACAGAACCAATGCGTTGAAAGCATGTAATTAAACTAAACCATTTTTGTTCTTCTTAATGCCTTAAATACTTGTTTGTGTGGAGGCCTGAACATCAAATAGCTTCCTCAGGCAAAAGACAGTGGGAGCCATGGAGTTACAGTAGTGAAAATTCTCTGGATGATTAATAGTCTTCATATTTCCTCAGGGGCTGAGTTTGCCCTCCAAAACTTTCTACTCCTACTTGACAGAAAACACACACACACACACACACACACACA
>NW_005301259.1:0-698 GCF_000412655.1 Myotis brandtii
ATCATTTTGGCAGTTTGAAACTAACCACAATGAGGGTGTTTATATGATGGAAATTAACAAAGACTATGAACTTAGAATTCACTTAATGTATTTTTGAATGCTTAGACTTATAGAAGAATGGTGGAGAATGTTAACCATGCATATAAAACCTGTAAGTATAAGGTACACGTGGGCTTAAATTGTACATAGAATAAAAATTGAGAAAATCAGTTTTCCTTACGGTATTAAAAACCTATAGTTGCATACAGGAAAGAAGTCAGTTGAGTTATAGAGGAATGAGTGAAATTCAAATATATATATCTCAGACTGTGAAGTGTCCTCATATAGGTTAAAATAATAAGTTATTTTTAAAAAGGCAAAAATCCTGAGCCAACATTTTAACAAAGGAGATAAAGACAATATAAAAAAATGTTCACCATCAAAAATTCTTATGGAATAGAATTAAAACGAAAGCAATTTCACATATAGGCAATTCCAGGCCTACCATTTAAAAGGATTAACCACCAAATGTGATGGCAGGGTTGAAAAAAACTGGAATTTTTATATACTGTGCCTGGGTGGGAAGGCAAAGTGCATGACCATTTTAGATCACAGTTCTGCAAACGTTAAAATGTGAAATATTAACCTAGATTGCAAATGTTTGACTAGTAAAAGATCTATTAAATAACTGAACACAAATATTCCAAACAGATTTATTT
>NW_005301260.1:0-698 GCF_000412655.1 Myotis brandtii
TCTTCCTCTCTGTGAAAAATCAGTAAAATATATTTAAGAAAATGATGACGTAAAAATAATCTATAATCACAAAAACCTTACCAAATACATGTGAAAATAATATTAGCACATACTAACTTCTGTTACTTCAAAGTCCATCCCTCACCCCATAAATGGAAAACTTCTTATCCTTGCTTACTTAATAACTCTGTCTATAGCCCCCTCTGTGAACCCCACAATGCTCTTTCTAGGTAATTTCATATAGCTAATATGAAATAATAATATTCACTTTCAATATTATCCAGTAATATTCAAAAATATTACAAGGTTTAGCACTCTAGTATGCTCTAGGTATGCTTTCTTACTTTTATTTATATCCTCACTTTTACCTATATTCTGGAGAACAGGGCATAGAACTTTTCTACACATCTCTGCATATCTACTATTGTGTTCAGAATCTGGCACATAATATTGCTAGACTACAAATAAGTGAGCATGTAATTAATCATGTACTCTGTGTCCTGTAAAAATGGAGTAAGTACTATAAAAGAAGGTGAGATCAGTTGATCCAGTGTAGAATAGTTGAAGTTTAGATAAATACAGAGGAGAAAAGAAAATAACATTTAGAATAAGAAACTGCCATGAGAATATATTTTCTATAAAGTATTAAGGTTGGAAGTCTTTCTGAAGAAAACCTGAATAAATAATAACGAAATCAT
>NW_005301261.1:0-698 GCF_000412655.1 Myotis brandtii
AGCAGAAGAGGTGAGGGTGTGGGGTAGGGGTAGGCACAGAGGCTGAGGTGGGAGGGGGCTCTGAGGCACAGGTGGGAGGGCAGGTGGCAGGGGCGGGGAGGTGGTGGGGAGACACCTCCTCAGCTGTCTCCCTGCTGCCCCGCCCCCCCCTCCGGGCCCTGCCAGCTGCTGCTGCCTTCCTCCCTCCTGTCCGGCCCATGGGCTCCAGCTGCTGCCTGCCTCCTTAATAAAGGCAGATTGCTGCTCAGCTCGGCCCAGCACTCCTGACGGGCCATTAATATTCCAGGAAGATGAGCTCCCCTCTGCTCCCTCCCCTGCCACCGCTGGGCCCTGCCTGCCGGAGGGGGCCTCTGGCTCAGGAGTCTGCCTGAGGTCACCTCTGGGGCGTAGGTGCTGTCCTGTCTCTGTGGGCCCTTCCGGGGTTCACAGGTAGAACATGAATGAGAGCGAGTGCAAGGGAGGCTGAGTGGAGTCCGCGCGGTGCTGGGCGGCATGAAACCTAAGGGGTCCAATCCAGCCCTTCTGGTAGGCTCAGAGCACGCAAGGGACCTGCCCACAGTCGTGTGGCAGGAGTGGAACCCCGTGATCTCTGCATCTGGGACCCCAGGGCCCACACTCACTCCTCAGAGGCCTCCTGCTTGGGGCAGAGGTGGGACAAGAGCTGCCTCTGGGAGCTGCAGGGGAGCGAGGAGGCCCCA
>NW_005301262.1:0-698 GCF_000412655.1 Myotis brandtii
ACTTTCCATAACTAACCATGCAAAGGAGTCTGATATATCTTTGTCAGTTGTCACTGACAATGGATTATTCCAAACATCCCTAAGGCATCTCCCATCCTTCCTCACTATTGCTGCACAGTGTGGGGGCTGATCATAAATGCTACCTCTGCCCTAGGGGAACATTCAAACAAGCAGCAGGCAAAAGAATAAACATAAGCCCTCCCAGAATTTGAGGCCGACTATAAAAATGAAAAGAAACTCCATGATAGCCTCTTATAAAACACAATATTAAAGAATGAAATATAAAAACTAAGCATGGTGTACTGCTAAATATTTAAAAAGATAAAAAAACTGCTCCACAGATTCCATTTTAGGATGTGTAATTTTATAACTTCTTGAGGGGAAAGAATAGGAATGATATAAATGCTATATAAAAATGGAGGTACTTTGCAATTTATGTATTCTCTGAGGTCCATACCTAGAATTTCAAGAAGAAAAAGATGATCTCAGTGCCTAGATATAAAAGAAACTAAAGAGGTGGAGTGGTTTGCATGTCATTGCATATGTGACTGAAGCATAAACCATATTTTACTTTATTCTAGGGAGAATACAGCCTGGCTAGAGGACGCAGATGAAAGATTTAAAAATCAACAGCATAATTGGGATCTGTTTTAGGGAATTTTTCCCAACATAATATACACTTTATTATTTATTTTTTT
>NW_005301263.1:0-698 GCF_000412655.1 Myotis brandtii
GATGCTCTCAGAGTGATGCCATCGTCAAACAAAATATAGCTTCTTGGAAACTTCATTGAGAATTTTATAAGCGCATGTGCCACATCTGCAGGATATTCACTTTGCATTGTGGAAGACACCTTTGGAGGAAAAAACAAACACAATGGGATTTATTACGTTACTAAGCTCAAATGTACTCTGTTGATAAATATTTACCACTTTTGGCAAGTATTATGTACCATTTTGGCAAGTAATAGTATCATAGCTTTGATAAAAATATCAAAGGTATGCTATTATTATCTGGGATTCTGTTGTCTCATTTCCATTATTGTCTTTCTTTTAAATGCTCTCTGAGTTATCATATTGTGTACAAAACTGAATGCAGACCTGTTTTCTCTGCAAAAACAGTGATTTTTCTGTTCAGAAAACCTTCCATTCCATAAACACTGGGCTAAAGATTTTAGTCACAGCCCTATCCTTCCTTCCCTTCTTCCTTGTTTCCATGCCCATTCCGGTAAGTTAAATTTTAATCATTTCTATGAGGTAGTAATTCTCAGGTATGTTTTCATTATAGTTTCAATTCTCTCATTTTATTCCCCTTCTCATACCCTCCGGTTCATCCTCCAGCCACCCCCCGTGTGACTTCTCCTTGGGGCACTGCTTCTGACATCTGCCACCTCCCGCCATTCTAACCAGTGGCCCATCCTCTGTGCTCCATG
>NW_005301264.1:0-698 GCF_000412655.1 Myotis brandtii
GAACTCTCTCCAGCGATGCTGCAGGAGGCAGTAGGGGAAAAAGAAATCTGTTTTCCTGAAAACGGAACCTCTTCTTTAGATTTCCTCCTTTTTCCCTTCTCTTTAAACTGTCCAAGATTAATGTGGCAAAAATAAAATGCCCACAGGCTGCTTATTTTGACGCTTACTAAAGCACATAAAAGTGAAGAATTAGCATGGAATGAATAATTTATTTAGAGCTGTACTGTTGTTTTAAACAAATCACTTCCATGAAAGCAATGTGTATTCAAGCAATAAATCATTGTTTAGCACTCTGTCTCCAGGAAAAGATACCACTCCGCAGAATTATTGAATGGCAGTGCCTGGCAAGGGAGGCAGGCAAACTGAAGATAAAGGTGATGTCCTTGCATAATGGGGTTTCCATTGGATCTGGAGGAGGCTAGGTTTGAGAGAGATTCAGTCTTGAGACCCTTCCCTGCACTCACAAGGTTTAAATGAGCACCTACTTGTGCTGATGCATCAGATTTTATCTAGCACAGTACAACTTATTATTAGGTCATAGTTATTTTTGTTATTATTACAGTGACTATGGACCAAACACAGAGCCCAAGTGTTTGGGATATACCAACTGAAACAAAACAATGATTCCGGGAGTTGATCACTATCCTGGGGGCTTCACACCACTTTATACAATGTGACAAGTATTAAGACAATAGTGC
>NW_005301265.1:0-698 GCF_000412655.1 Myotis brandtii
AGGCACATGCCCTTGACCGAAATCGAACCTGGGACCCATCAGTACACAGGCCAATGCTCTCTATCCACTGAGCCAAACTGGTTAGGGCTATCTTCTCTGTTTTGTCATCGAGATTTGGGAGAAAATAATTCCACAATTACATGTAGAAATGGTAACAAAAGATGACTGCATATCTTTAACTTGGGACTAATATAGCTTGCAAAGAAATTGAACCAGTATCTCAAGATGAAAAACGAGGTTGTCTGTGAAAATATATTGTATATGTAAGAACTCTGTGGACCATTAAGTATTAGTTACATTATAATTTGAATAATTATCATAATAACAACTACTATTATTTTACTGATATAATCATTATTATTTTTGTTTTAGCCAGTTCAGAGACCTGAGTTGAACATATTTCTGCTGGTATTTGAAATATACTTTAGTCATCAGACACTGGTATGTTTTAATTGCTGTATCAATTCATTCAATATATATTTGTGGACCACATGACAGAGTATGTATCATAGAGGCCAGTGTAACAGTGGCAGTACCTAAACTGACTCAAGTTGCATATATGTTTGAATTTAGATATTCACACAAGACACTAAAGTACATATGTCCCTAATGAGCAAATTTCCAAACTGTACATTTATTGATCTGGATTGATGAAAAACCCTGCGTATATAGAAAAATATACATGACAAATCAGGAAA
>NW_005301266.1:0-698 GCF_000412655.1 Myotis brandtii
TCCATCCTGTCTCCCCGTGTCCACTTTAGTCTCTTTCAATCTGTTTTCTAATCATATCACTTCCCCCCTCTACCCTTAAACCCTTTAATTGATTTCCTTGAATTAAGAATAAAGACCAGACTTAGCTTTTTACAGCCTTGATTAATTAGTGATAATCTCCTATTTGTTCTCTGTATACTAGCCTTTCATTGTTGAAATTGTCTGTGCCCTTTCCTCTTTAAGGGATTTTGTTCAATTTGTTTCCTTTGGATTTCTTTTTTTCTGACCTAGCTTTTACTACTCTTCAGTTTTCTACTTAAAAATTTCCTTGCCTGACTTCCCCGACTCCTCAGGTCATTTCAGTATATGCTCCTGACACGTGTTTGGCTGTAATTTTGCATCTGTTTGCCAGGTTATGGATTAAGGTCCCTGTCACTTCTATTAAGGGCAGCTTCAGTGCCACCGTGGTTTCTTCAGTACATAGCCTGGCAGGTAGTTCAATCTCCACAAGTGCTCACCTGGAAGAATGGATATTTAATGTTCTGGCATTAAAGGTATTGGAGATACTTATGTGAATAGGAATGTGCTTAATTTATTGTTTGTAGAAAAAATAAGAGAATCTGAAGAAGCGGGGTTATTCCAAAAAATAGGAAAATTGGTTAGGATGTTAATAGTCTAGGCGCGTGGTCGGCAAACTGCGGCTCAAGAGCCACATGCAG
>NW_005301267.1:0-698 GCF_000412655.1 Myotis brandtii
TCTGAAATCAATAAAAATATTTTTTTAAAAAAGGAATGACACTTGAAATTAAAAATAAGATAAAAAATTCAATAGAAAGGAGGCCAAGGAAACTGCCATAATAAATTTTAAAAAAGAAGACAAACAGATGGAAAACAGGAGACTGAACATTAGAAGACCTATTTAGAAGGTCTTAACAATTACAGGAGTTCTAAAAAGATAGCACAAACAAAACAGAGGGATGTTCCTGCCAAGTCAGAAACTGTGCAGGGCCTGAGAGTTACCTTACCTTGTGTGCATGCTAATAACAAAGGCAACGAAGATGAGAAGCCTCTGGGACACAGACAAAAACAACTCATCACGCACAGCAACAGCGGTGGCCAGAGTAACACCCTGCATTAGTTTCCTGGGGCCCAATCCCCACAGGTCTTTCAAAGCATTTGGTAAAAGTCAGTAATATGTTCATGGAAAAATAAGCAAATGGTGGGGGCAGGTGGGCATGGAAACAAGGTAAATTACTCAGCTCAGCAGTGAGCAATATTTATGTAGTCAAAATAATGTAAACACTAACTTAACCAAGAATTTGTATATATCTATACTAGATGCCTGGTGCATGAATTCATGCACAGGTCGGGTCCCTTTGGGGCTGATCAGCCCGTCGCTCCCAGTCCCGATTGGGGCTGATCAGGGCCAGCCGGCCAGGGGGAGGGACTGCGGGA
>NW_005301268.1:0-698 GCF_000412655.1 Myotis brandtii
AGAGCACACCAGGGCCAGCTGCTGCTTGTTTGGGTTTTGTGGGCCTTTGAGAAATTTCAGGGAAGTCCACAGCGCAAGCTGAGGCAAGCTGTTTGTGAGGAAAAGCCACTGGAAGAGGCTTAGAAGAGCAGGTCATTTGGGTGAGGCCAAGGCTCAGGGAATCTCCAGGGTGCCCACCTGTACCTGCTGGCTGGGTGTCGGGGGAGAGCTCAACAAAACCCCTGCCCCTCCAGCCCTCAACCTGAAGCTAGTCAATTTACTGTCCTCCTGTGTGTCCCTGGTGCTTTCAAACTGCTGCCCACACGCTGGAGCTCAGAGAAAGTGTGTTTGTGAGTGAGTGAGTCTGTGAGGTCCCTTTAAGACCTGCAGCGCCTGGGTCTCCAACAGCCCTCCACCTCAGTTGGATGCAATCCCTGCTGGTTTTTATAGCCAGATATTATGGGGACTCCTCTTCCTGGCACCGGAGGCCTGGTCTGGGGGCCTGGTGTGAGACTGGGACCTCTCGTTCCTCAGGGGTGAATTCTGCAGATGAGATCCCTCCCAATTTTTAATCACCTCACTGTAGTATGGGACCTGCCGTTCCATGTCTCCGTCTCTGCCCCTCCTCACCGTCTCCATGTGGCTTCTTCTTTTTTATTATATTTTTAATCCTCTCCCAAGGACATGCTTTTATCAATTTTTTTTTTGAGAGAGAGAGA
>NW_005301269.1:0-698 GCF_000412655.1 Myotis brandtii
GTTAGGAGCCAGCGGTCCTGGATTGCGAGAGGGTGCACCAGGCCTCTAGTCTCCTAATAAAGCTGGAGAGAGACAGGTTGCCAGAGATTGAGTAGGGGGCTCCTGCAATCATCTGGAGAAGAAAGGTATAGAAAGTTTACAGAAGCCAGGACCTGGTGCCTTTTCAGGCGCGCGAGACAAAAGAGAGGGGCCTCTTGTTGAGGTCTCGGGCTCATCACCAGGGAGAAGCTGCTGTCAGCAACAGAAACCAGCAAGTCAGGCAGTAACTCCCAAAAGGCCAAGGAGATGCTCAGCTCAGGTGTGAACAGGCTGAGTGGAAGAGATGACCTCTCAGTGGAAACATTCTGAAGGAGGTTATAGATCTGGAGCTCCTGGCTGGGGGGTAAGGACTGCAGAAGACACAGAACCTCATGCACAGGAGACCCTTTGAAAAACGTGCAGCGTTGAACTGAAAAAGTGGCAGGTCTAACAGCATGTGAGAGCTGAAAATCATGCTGTAAAAGAGTAAAGATTCAAGAAGTGTCCCGAGACTTCGCTGAATACTACGCCTACAGGACAGAAAGAAACCTAGTCAGACAAGTAAGCCGGTAAAAGCCAGCCAGCCAGCGGGCAGAATGGCTGTGACTGAGCCAACACTGCTGAGTATCACAGACCTCCAATGATGATTCGAGGTGAACACAAGTGACCCCCCTCCCCAC
>NW_005301270.1:0-698 GCF_000412655.1 Myotis brandtii
CAGTTTCTATCAGTCAGGAATCCAGGCACAGCTCAGCTGGGTCCTCCGCTCAGGGTGTCACCAGGCTGCTACACAGTCTTGGTCAGACCTGCAGTGTCATCAGAGGGCTCGACCGTGGAAAGACCAGGTTCCAAGATCCCTCGGTTGTTGGCAGAACTCACTTCCCTGTGGCTGGAGGAGTGAGGTCCCTGTTTTCTGGGGGCAGCTGACAGCCAGCAAGAAAACACTGGAGGTCACCCCACCTATCTTTGCATATGACTCCCTTCATAGACTGTCTCACGACATGATAGCTTACTGCTTGAAAGCCAGCAAAGGAGTCTATCCAGTGCTGGTCGGCTGAAACCGGATCGTTATCTATTACATAATCCCAGAAGTGACCTCCCACTACATTTGCCATATTCTATTGGTTCAAAGCAAGTCACAGATCCCGTCTGCACTCCAGGGGAGGGGATTACACAAAGGTGTGAAAACCAGATGGTAGACTTTAGGATCTGTTCATCACAACCACGAGCCAAGTAAGACTGTAATCATGCTTGTGCCCCTTGATTTTTGCCAAATTTGTACATCTAAAATATTTAAATTTCCTATATTTCCTTAAACTGACTCACTGTTTAAAATAATTATTTTACAAAGAACTTTTATATCACAGTCATAACTGGAAAATTAATATTACTTGCCATAAAGAGAAGGTAACACAG
>NW_005301271.1:0-698 GCF_000412655.1 Myotis brandtii
TCACTGGTTCCCAGGTGCTGGAGGCAATAAAATTCTCAAGTGGTTTACTATTTAAGGCCAGTTTCTTTCTAGATAAACAATTTTTTTGTGATAGCTCAGCTGGCCTACTCATTGTTCCCAGAATATATCAACAGCTTTTCAAAATATCTTCTGTCTAAAATGTTCTTCCACTTTTCTGCCAAACCTTCTCTCTTCTTCAGAGTCCGGTGTGGGTCCCACATTTTCTATGAGACGACTCGGAGAACACTACCCTTTAATAACGCTTTCTCCCTAGCAGCCTTACGATTTCTTTTATTATAACATTCATGTAATATCTAATACATGCCACCCCTATTATTATGGGTCTTAATCTTTGTCCTTTTAGGTTCCATGTAGGTCATGTGTTGTGTTCCTGAGATCCTATTACACTTGATACTGTCTGGTGGCATTGGTGATTGCTGACACTGAATACGGTGTGTGAGATAAACAAAGTGGACCAAGCACCTTACTAATATAAATTCATTTAATCCTCACAGTAATCCTAAGAGGTAGCTACCATGGTTACCTCTGTTCTAAAGATGACAAAACTGAAGTACAGTGCAAGTAAGTGCCTTGTCCCGTGCCAAGCAGCTGGAAAATGGTGTACTTGAGATTTTGAACCCAGGTGGTTCAACTTGATTCCCAGTCACTTAAAGTGTAATCCTGGAGATTATTGATGG
>NW_005301272.1:0-698 GCF_000412655.1 Myotis brandtii
TCAGTCCCCAGGCTGATGCTCTATCCAGTGAGCCAAATTGGCTAGGGCAAGTTAGTCATATTTTTATAATGTTTTCTTCTTTGCTGGAAGTTAGATGAAAGATTTTGCTAACTAATAAATCATCAGAAACATGGGAACATGCACGGGGTGGATTCTGATTATTCTAAATAAAGAAGAGGAAAATATTAGGCTGATTTTATTAATAATATTTCACTTAGCATAGTGCAATTCAGAAGGTCCCTAAGACCTCAAGTTCAATAATTCACTAAAAGGAATCATATAACTCAGAAAAACAATTATATTCATGGTTACAGTTTATTGCAAAGAAAGAATACAAATTAAAATGAGCCAAGGGAATCAGTACAGGGATGCAAAGGGTAGGTATTAGAAGAGAACAGGTGCGAAGCTTTCACTTGTCCTCTCTTGGTGTAGTCATGTTAACAGTACTTATTTCTCCCACCAACGATGTTTGACAATATGCATACAATATTGACAACCAAAGAAGCTCACCCAACCCTTGGTTCCAGGATTTTTATCCCATAGGCAGGGATGACTGGGCTCACATCTGACCTTAGTCACCAGCCCCTACAGAGTTCAAGCTCATACTGCATGGTCCAAGGCCTCCATCATAAATCACATTGTTAGCATAGACTATCTGGTTGGCTCATGGCCTCCAAGTGAACAATATACTCCTGTCA
>NW_005301273.1:0-698 GCF_000412655.1 Myotis brandtii
ACACACACACACACACACACACACACACACGTCCGGCGGGGCCAGACGTCTGGGCGCGGGCAGCCTCTTGATCCCTTTACAGTCCCATTCCACCCTCTCAGGCCTCCTCTCCCCCCACAAAAAGCCCAATTGTTTCTTCTCAGAATTTGAAACAATGTGTTGGGTTTGAAAAGTGCTCGACTCCCCCTTTTACGGGCTATAAACGGCTCACTGCTCGGCGGTCTCCACCAGAATTTCGGGTCTTGGAATCCGGGACTGGTGTCAGCCGTGGCTTTTATTTTTTTCTTCCCCACCCCCTCACCCTGTTTTTTGGTTTGTTTGTTTTCAGCTTATCTGCACAATTCGATGAACCCTTTCCTGATTTCCGGTGCCCTTTCTCTCCCCCTTTTCTGCTAAGAACGAAAGTTTCTCCTCGCTTCTCGCCAGGGTGGCTGGCTCTCGGAGAAACCAGCCAAGCCGGTGGCGACGGCGCCTTTTCTCAGGGTGGCCGCTAGATGGCAGCCTTGCTCCACGCGAAAATCCCCGGTGCGGCGGCTGCGGGCGCTGGTGGCTGCACTTCGCACCTTTGGTGGGCCCTGAATCTACGAACTGAGCGCTGCGAAAAGTCATGAATAATTTGTGCGTAATAAAAATATAGGGTTCATTATGGCCGTTTCCCCCATTTTATAGATTTCAGATGTATTGATGTTGCCCCCCCC
>NW_005301274.1:0-698 GCF_000412655.1 Myotis brandtii
AGTTTTACACTCACAACAAATATGCAAGTAGCCAGTGTGAAGACAACACATTTCTAATCAGACAAAAAACCCATCCCCAGCAGTGCCTTGGTGCAAACAAAAGCCCATCGGGCATAACTCTCCAGAGACACCCGAGCTGTGGTCCATCACCTGAACACGGGGTGGAAACCACACTTAATCCCAGAACCTTTTCCTGGCTTGAGGTCACACGTGACATAAGCTATGAACTTGCCGACGCTGCTTGGGTGCCCAATAGTGAAATTACGCCATTTTCTTCTTCCTTTTCTTCTATGGGCCTTTCTCAGGCTAACGAGAGGGACTGGGAAAGAAGGCAATGGTCACGTTTTTCATCCCTAGTAAAGATTACATTTCGGAACTGCCCTTCCTTGGATAAGTCCCTGCTCTGAAGGGCTTCCAAAGGCTTGTCAGTATGGCCAGCTTTGCAAGAAGCTGCTGTCTAGTAAAGGAGCTGTCAGTCCACACACCACACTGTGCGATGGAAGCAGGGAGACACTGTTCTCCCACACAGGTCCTCAGAGGGAGGGATCCTACTTGCCCTAGAGGAGAGCAAGTCATAAAAGGAACCTTCCCAGCCCGCTCCATTCCCTCACTTGCTCTTTCTCAGGGAGGAGGAGCAACAGCTGACTTGATGGGTGAGGGTGTGAAATCCACTGAGACACGGCCTTTCCCCGTGGGCA
>NW_005301275.1:0-698 GCF_000412655.1 Myotis brandtii
GAGAGGGTCAGACCATTGTCTAGTAGAAACCGAGAAAGTCAGCAGCTTAAAGCAGAATAGTAGGGTTTGACCGAAGCTTTGCCAAGTGTAGACTATGTGGGTGAGAAAGCCAGGAGGAGGCCATTCCAGGCAAGAGTGGACAAGAACAGGGAGGCAGACTCACATTAGGAATCAAACAGCAAGGAGATGGTGTCAATGGCAGGGGAGATTTACAAAGGGCAATAGCACAAGAAAAGATGAGGACTGAAGTTCACAGTCAGATCATAAGGAGTTCTTTATTAACCCTGCCTTTATTCATTAGGTTAAGTGTTAGCACCTACAATGTGAACCCTTCCCTTTCCCACTGCTCCTGCTTCTACAAAGAACCTTGAACCCTTGTTTGTCTTATCTTTTAGAATTCTGTATCTTAAAAAATAAATAAACCTAGTACAAGCAAAATTAATAAATCTCAGACAATGGCATTGTGACAGAGAGCAGAGCATAGTGAGACTGCTGCCAGGAGCCATTTCACAATTCCTGCTCTGAACCTTTCATTAATCCCCACCGTCTCCATTTAATTTGAAGGCCTGCACAGAATGTCCCACACAGAATTGCTTGTTATCTTATTCACCTTCATCTTCAAATTCCTGTATGACCCTTACATCAGCATATATTACCCAGTCGCATAGCCTTCATCATTTTCCATTTGAGGGGACCAA
>NW_005301276.1:0-698 GCF_000412655.1 Myotis brandtii
ATATAAAATTGGGTCAGGCTGAGATTATTGATATGGGCCTACTAAACAGAGATTAAGCATTTAATATAGCAGCTCATGGAGTTAGAAACTGATCTATCAATGTGTTTGTTTGGCTGGCTAAAATGTGAACAGAAAGGTGACCCACAATGGGTAAGTTAGAAAAGCCACACCTGCTTTGGTTTAACAGATTTAAAGACTTTGGGAGATTGAAAAGTTAGAGTAGATTTGTTATTTAAGACCTACTCACCCACCCTGGAAGGGTCCAGAGGCATATATTTTTTCACCACAAAAGTGAGAAATTAATTTGTGAGTGAAGCCCAAGCAACCTTGAAAAGCTCTCTGATCACTGTTCTCTGTAGGCCAGATGTTACAGGAGGAATTATGGTGATTGAACTGGAAAATCTAAATGTCAAGGAAGCAATTAGATCCTAGGATATCAGGGGTCAATTGGTGTCATTCAATCACCAAAAGTAATGTGAGCATGGTTACCATAATGGACAGCATAGTCAAAGCAGAAGTCAAAGTGGTCTTATTCTCGCTGACATATGCATTGGCTAGTTGATCATGGCTTTTATAGAAGTGAAATATATAGGAAGCCTACTAAATTGTTACTCTATCTTTAAAATTGTAAAAGTTCTAGATCAAGGAAACTGAATCATAAAAACAAGGAGTCATGGTGCCTTAATTAATTCCCAGAC
>NW_005301277.1:0-698 GCF_000412655.1 Myotis brandtii
CAATAAAAACATATCCTTGGGTGAGGATTTTAAAAAAGAAGAAAATGAAATGTAGTGAAAGCAGTCTTTTTCATGTCCCATTTTTGTCCTTCCTCCATGTCCGCACTTCCTGACCCTTAATCACCACCCTTTGATGTGAAATTCACAAGAACAGTTTTCAGATTCACTTAGACATTTCTCTGTATTTGAGTTTTATGTTCATGAACAACATATGGGAAAGTAATTGTGTAAATAAATAGTGTGCGGACTTTGGATCCTTCTATGATCCTGAAAAGTAAACAAGTGACTAGAGTTAATCTCTAGCATCTCTATTTCCTCCATAAACTGACATGTGATAATCAAAAACTATTATGGGAAATGAAAGGCTATATTTGATATAATAGACATTACTGGGGATATAGGACCGTGAACATATAGCTTAAGTCCCAAAACTATACATTTCTGGGAGTTAGTGTCCCTAAAGTCTGGGGAAAAACTGATAATTCAAGCTATTTTTTAAAAAAACACAATGCCCCAATACTCTGCAGAAAAAAAGAAGATGCCCAGGAGACTAAATAAACCAAGAAATATCCGAGTATCTAGTGCTTACTAAAAAGCCTGCTTGACAGCAAGTTACTATCCCACCCCGAAACACTGGGACTAGTGAGTCTGATCAGAAAAACCTAACTGCCCACCAGCAAGATCCTCTGCACGTGTGC
>NW_005301278.1:0-698 GCF_000412655.1 Myotis brandtii
TGCTTCTTGCATTTTTGTGCTTTGTGTGGTGATTTTACTGTTTAAAATGGCCATCAAGCGCATTGCTGAAGTGCTGTCTAGTGTTCCCAAGAGCAAGAAGGCTGTGATGTGCCTTATGAAGAAAATACGGTTGACCTTGAACAGCACAGGTTTGAACCACGTAGGTCCACTTATGTGTGGATTTAAATGATAATAACAACCTGTACTTAACATGTAAGTGCACCCGCACCGTTCAAACTCCTGTTGTTCAAAGGCCAACTGTATTTTATATCTGCAATTGGGAATCCGAGTATGAGGAGGGCCGAGAATTTTCCACTGGGCAGGTGGTTGGCGCCCCATCCCCACATTGTTCAAGGATCAACTGCCCATGTGTTAGATGAGCTTCATTCAGGCATGACTCATAGTGCTGTTAGCTGTAAGTTCAATGTTAATGAATCGACAATACATATTAAATAAGGTGTCTTTGAGCATAAACACATAAAACAAGGTTATGTATTGATTGGCTGATGAAATGTTGCGACCAGAAGACAGGAACCTTACCTCCTATTTCCCCTGGGAACAATGGTTCAGTATTCCCTAATTCAGTGTTCACGCCAATTGTATAGAATTGTTTTTGTACAATAAACTGTACAAATAGTTAATTTAGGTGGTGAATAAAAAGGGAAAGGGGAAGAGATAGGGAGGGCAAGGCAGCCTTT
>NW_005301279.1:0-698 GCF_000412655.1 Myotis brandtii
TGTAAATTGTGAGTCAGTTCCCAGAGAAGCCAGCTGGGGGCACTGCTGCCTTGAGGTGGGGGCTGGTTGGCTTACCTTAAATCTAGATGGGGCAGGTTTGTGTCAATAGACCCCAGACAAGTCTGTGTGTCCAGAAAATAAGAAAACGAAAGACCTTGAAGATGACGCCAAGGTAATATTCCAGGACTTCTGACTCGCGTGAGGGCGCTCACTGAAATGTTCCGTTCTCTTCCACACAGTAAAAAGGCATGACGTGAAAACAAGGGACGAGATGCCACCTACTCACTTGGTTTCAAAGGACGTCACCCATCAGTCACCCATCAGCCAGGCCCAACAGTGAATGCAAGGAGTGGGGTACAAACTCCACCCCACATTGGTAACGGGCTAATAGAATAAGAAATAAATAAGAAATACATTTATTTCTGTATTTAAAAAATGAAAAGAGATAAACAGTGTATGGATCAGTGCCAATTAGCCAAAGGCCAGTTGGGGATTGTTGGCATCTCTCAAAAGATAGGCTCAAACACGGATGGAAATAGAAGGGCTGCGATAGAAGCAGCCTAAATATACTTGAATCCCTCATGCCTCCAACCACCAACCACTGTGAGCTCTCTGACCCTGAGTGTGGAGGGAGACAAGCAGTAGATGTCGCATTTCTCGGAACCTGTTCCAGCCCTGGGCAAACTACGGCCCGCGGG
>NW_005301280.1:0-698 GCF_000412655.1 Myotis brandtii
GACACAGGCATTTAGAACTGAAGGCGGCAGCAGGGAATGATGGTAGGTGTTCGGGTGGAGGATTGACACCATCAAAGGGGCGTTTAACAAAGGGTAGGTTGACAGTAGTAGTATGTAGAATGGGATGAAAAATATTGGAGTTAGATAACTGTGTGGCATATGTGAAATTTCTCTGCATAAATAGAGCTTAGAGAAGTTTTAGTCATCTCTGCTGTCAATGCTTTTTAATATTAATGTACACTGCTTGTGGTTTTGTATCGTGAAATACTGAGTACAGGTTATTTTCTCCCTCATGTCTTTAGAGTTGAAGATAACTACTGGTTAATTTAGTAAATAAGTTGAAGATAATTTCATTTCTAATTCATCCCATTTCCTGGGACTGGAGTCAACATTTCCCAAATCTCTTATTCAATTTTACCCTGAAGTGTTTTTTTGTTTTGTTTTGTTTATTTTGGTCATTTGTGTCATTAAAGGTGTCCCTCGCATTGGTCTGAGGAAATAAAATAAGTGAAGTTTTATTTAATACCCATTTGCTCTAGGCTTTTTAGTACAGATCTAACCATTACAATATCTAAGGAAGGTGTTATTATCCTAAAAGGTGAAGAGCTAGCATGTGAATCTGGCCCTACTGATCTCCAAATTAATGCTTTGTCAATTATATAGCAAACTAGAGGCCTGGTGCACAAAAATTTGTGCAC
>NW_005301281.1:0-698 GCF_000412655.1 Myotis brandtii
GTTTCAACAGCATCCAGCCAACAATAGGCAGCTAACATGGCCTCTATGCAGAAGAGCAATGGGATTAGCTTTACTTTTGAGGAAATGACATCTGTTGGCAGTGGAGGCTTTTGATTACTTTCTGCTGTGCCCCAAACATAAATATTTGAATAAAATGCCATGCCAATGAGAAGCAGAAATGCTTCTTACACTTGTCTTGCTATGTCCACCCTTTATTTATAACTTTACTGTGTGTATCCTATGTTTTCAAAGTTCTTATTCAGGTCACTCATTTAGAACTTGGAAGTTATTGCCCCATAGAACTGGTACTCTTCACAAAGTCTTAGGTAATCCATTCCACATCGGAGATTGTGTCTGTCCCTTGTAGATCCCAGTCCCCTGAGGGGGTGTGGGCTTGGCTCCACACCTGGTGTGGGGTGTTTGATAACAATATGTGAATGAACAGGAAATCAATCCAGAGTTCGAACTAGCCACATTAGGCACTTACCTCCCCTTTCTAGGACAGCAAAGGGCCTCTTAGCCTTTCCCTATCACCTTCAGGATGGCAAGTTAGGTAAGGAGATAGGAGCCTTGGCAAGAGGTAAAGGAAAGCTAGACTTTGGCAGGGAAACAGGACCAGAGGCAGTGTGGGCACAGCTGCAATGTAGCTGAGATTGTCCTTGGAGCTTCTTACTGCCTTTGCTTTGTTGTCTTCCTCC
>NW_005301282.1:0-698 GCF_000412655.1 Myotis brandtii
TTAGATAGGATATATATATATTTAAAAAACCACAAATGTATTAAAATTTTTTAAAAAAATTGTACATATGTGGGGTGTCTTTTACTCCTCTGTATGTATGACATATCTCACAATAAATACAATTTCAATGAAAACAACTGTATCCAATGGGATGCTATTTGCCAGGTGCAGGCACCTGGGATGGCAGGCTAAAGAGATCCTTTTTCTCAGAGACACAAGGAGCATGAGGTCTTTTTGCCTCCCGCAAATCCCCCAAACAGTTGGGTTTGCATCTTGGCTCATCAACATGTTCTTAAGGTGTGTTACACCCAAAATAAACTCTGAGGAGGACAGTGCTTGGTGAGATCGTGTTGACATTTGATACAACGCGTCTGAGCAAGTTGGCTTTTGTTTTTCCTATTCCTGAAAGGGTGGCTGAAGAATGAAACCCGATTCACGTTGTCACAACAGTCACTTAGATCTTTTAACCTAAAGAACAACTTTGTATCAAAGTGCCAAGAAAAGCTCACTCCCGGGTTCCTTGGATTAATTAGGCTTTCTCCTACTTCCTTTCAGAACCTATCAAAAAAGCAGAGGGGACTTAGACTTGTAGCTTGGGTTCTGCAAAGCCAGACCAGCTGGAAATGCCCAGCTCCCTAAATGATCCTTTCTTGGAGGGTCACAGTGGGCACACCTGCCTCACAGTGGCTGTGTGATCC
>NW_005301283.1:0-698 GCF_000412655.1 Myotis brandtii
GGATTATAAGGAAGATGGAATTACTAAACAAAGATTATGTGTTAAAGAAAAAAGTAATTGTGACACTTGGTAGAGATGGTAAGGAAGACTTTATTCAGGAGGGTGGGACCACTGCCATGGCGCTTTGTAATAGGGGAGAGAGATGGGACTCAACTCTGAACACAGCAAGGAAAACTGGGCATTCATAGCAGGAGCACGGTGGAGGTCAGTGAATGGAAAATTCCTAAGATGAAACATCAGGGAAAAGGAAGATGCTGGCAAACCTGACCTAACAGGATTCTTGCTGATGGTAGGCCAGGGTGATCAGACATATCTGAGGGATGGTGGAGAAGAGAAACCTGATTAGATATCAACTGTGATCAGATATTGAGGATTCAAGCTAAACAGACTTAGCAGGATTTTTGCTAAAATTGAACAATGCAGAGACAAACACAAAAGTCCAAAAGGCCTACTTGGAAAAGAGCTCAGGAGAGCCTGAGTAGAGCAGGGTCAAGCAGAAAATCATTGTCAATACCTATCCCAGGCTCAGGGGCAGAAAGTGAGCTATAGTGGGCTTTAGAGAGCTAAGTGAGCACTGGAAATTGAATAGCATTTACCCAAGCGAAGCACTGGAGTGGGAGCAAGGTGCCAGAGGGGCCTTTTAGAAGCAAAAGAAGCAAAGCTCAGCCCAGCTGCTGTGGCTCAGTGGTTGAGCATTG
>NW_005301284.1:0-698 GCF_000412655.1 Myotis brandtii
TGTGTATTTACATAATGAATACCAGAGTCACCATGTGCTCAGAAATAACATCTCGTGTGTTTACAGTAATTGCACAGTTGAGATAGCCTATGAACCAGAATATGCTGATTTGGTTGGCAGGAAACCAGGATGAATCAAATGGACCACCATGTTGTCTCGGACAGAAACCTCAAATGTCCCCTCTTGCCACAAAGTGATTATGCAATAAGCTTCAAGTCACTAAAGGCCAGAACACTAGTGGAAAGCAGTTACTTGGCTAAACCTGAAGTCCTACAACACATTTCTGAACTACTGGTGCTTGAATTAACGTCTAAATCTAATGATTGCCACAATCAGATTAAAAAATAAATACACAAACTATGTATCACATATCCTGAACATTTCTTAAAAAAATAGATTTCAAAATTGAGAAAAAAATTAAAACTTTAGCAATTTTAACTTTAATTAATATGGTAATATTATTTTCAAATATATTTTCTAAGCCTCTGAAGTAGATAGGTAGTGAGCAAAGAAATTCAGTAAGAAAAACTTGGCTCTAGGCTATACCCAAGTTGAAGGGCTCACTAAAAATCACATTAATATAGCAAAAGTTTTAGTCTGGAGAGATGTGATCCACTCCAACATTCTGTAAACTTACCTGCTTTAAAAGTTGATATTTTAGCATTATAAGCTTTAGAAAAGAATCCTGAACTCCATAA
>NW_005301285.1:0-698 GCF_000412655.1 Myotis brandtii
CCTGGCTGTGGCCTGTGCCCGGGGCACCCACCTTTGGTGCAGTAGGTGACCTCCCCCGCGTAGTGGAACAGTCGGAACTCCATCCAGCCAATCCTCTTGCGGCCCTTTGGACCCGCCAGCTTCCGGCTGCGGCGAGATGGACACAGACACAAGCTGAGCCTTTCTCATCACGGCAGCAAAATGCACCAAAGTACAAAGCAAAGGGAGAGAGGCCTCTGACGGTGCTCGGGACCCCACAGCCAACTGAAGGCCAGCACGGAGAGCTGACCACCGGGGGCAGCTCCCAGGAAACCCTGCTGCCCGTTTCATCCTGGTGGAGACCAAGGGCTAACAGGAGACCCTCCCTTCCCACACACACTGAGGAATAAAAAACGTGCATGAACCGCAGAAACACAGTTACTTTTACAGTGAAGTCACTTCCATTTTTCTGGGTGACAATTAAGAAACGATTTTACCACCTTACATTTTTATGATGTTGAGAGATTAAAATACTCAAGAAATATCATTTTTCAGATTGTGGTGATTCATAATTTTTAAGTAACTTTTTCTTGACATGTATATACACACACACATATCCTCAGTGTATACAGCTCAACAATCTTTCTTTCATGAAGTTATAGACTGTTCATTCTAACGGCTGTATTTCATTCCATATGTGATTATACCACAATTTATTTTTCCATTCTTGATTCATTTAG
>NW_005301286.1:0-698 GCF_000412655.1 Myotis brandtii
AAAGAAATCCCTCTATTTCAAGGAGAAAGGGATTAATATAGGAAATAATGTGCTTAAGTACATAGAGAAAGACTGCAGACCTGAAATCTGGAGGGGTTCTGAGTGGAGGTCCAGCTGTGGTTCGAGAGAAGGAAGTTGCAATTGTCACCTAAAGGTTAGGAAACTATAGAACATTGAGGCTGACATCACAGCAGCTCAATCTCACATGGCCTTCAGAGGAAATAAAATCATTCAGAAAATAAATAAAAATCACATCTCTCCAAATATCTGCCACTTCTTTCAGAAGAAAAAGAATAGTTCCTACCCCCTCTTCTGACTTCTAAGTATCTCATAAGTACATTTCATGTAACAGAACCAAAACCATCCCAGGAATCCTGCAGAACATTGAGTCTGGAAGGCAGTCACGCCTACCATGTTCACTGGTGTGTAAATCAGCTGAGATTAGACTGATTTGGGCTAACCTCACCTGAACCAGGGCGGATTCCAAATTTCTGGAAGGGTTCAGGTCTTTACACAAGTTAGACAGTATAGACAGGAGGTCTGTTGGTGAAAACTCACAGAGTAGTAGCAAATATGGGGAGTCCCTTTGGGCATGGAATTTTAGGGGTAGCACATAGAAATGAAGCAAGAATAAACATTAGATTATAAGGTAGAGGCACTAAAACTTGAGCTATGGGGTTTTATTGGAAGTTTATTGT
>NW_005301287.1:0-698 GCF_000412655.1 Myotis brandtii
GGTCTTTTCCAAATTCAAAGAAAACACTTTTTAATCTCATCATTTTTCTAAAGTTTTTGCTGCTTGCTCCCACGTGTGTCTATGAAAATCTGGAAGAAGATGATATCTGATCTGGACAATTACTACTGTAGTTACCCTTTACTGAGCTCTACCTGAGTACCTAATGCTGCCCTAAGTACCTTTATCTCCCTTCATCTGATGTCAGTGGGTCAGGTAGGTATTATTATCCTACTTTGTGTCAGAGGGACAGGGCTGCCCAGAGGAAAGAATATGGGCTTTGAGTCACATAGACATGCATTCAAGTCCCTGCTGGGTTTCCTGGCCCAGAACTTGGCCCCTCAGAACCTCAGTTAACTCATCCATAAAATGGGTGTTATAAGATCTACTTTTTGGAGTTGTTGTGAAGATTAAAGAGGCACCATCCGGTTCATAGTAAATGCTCAGTGAACTGTAGTTATTGTTATTATGGATAAACAGGAGAGAGCCAAACCCAGCTTGGGAGAAAGGATTACAAGGTGGTGGTTCCCTTCCTTCCCACTCCTGGGGTGGCTGTGTCCTGACTTTCCTGGGAAGAGACGGTGGTGGGGGCTGGAGGTAACCAACATGAGCAGGTGAAGCAACAGTTCCAGGCAATGTCAGAGGGGGAATCCTCTAGAACTTGGTTAAAAACCATATTGAGGGAATATTTGAAAAACATC
>NW_005301288.1:0-698 GCF_000412655.1 Myotis brandtii
CTCGTGGTGGGAAATGCTTATAATGGAATAGTAACCCCGAGTGGCTTTGTGGGTAGAAGAAGGTATGAGCCTTTGATGAATCCGTATTTCTTGGGACTTCACTTGGGGAGCAACTGACTCTTTTCCGTATTTGGGTTTCAAAATAAAATCTCTAAACTAGATAAAGATTAAAGTGGAGTGATTCGGCATTTCAAGTAATCAGTGTCTGAGAAACAAAAAAGTCAGCTTCATCAGAAATACTTAGGAGAGGAGGCACTGGGGCAGGTGGGCCTGGTTTGGAGGGTGTCAACATGCGGGTGAGCATGGAGGTGGGGAGCAGGGAGTAGAGGATGCCTCCACATTCCTCCATCGACTGCAAATTGCTTTGTAAGGGAGGATTCCCCACTCAGGATCAATAAGCAGTTCTCAGCTGTATTCTGTTTAAAGCACATAAAAGTATGGAAGCAATCATACCGTGGGGGAGTTTCCATGGGCCTGGAGGTGTGCTGGGGTGGAAGAATGAAGGCTGCCCTAGAGAGCTCGAGAGTGAGGAAGGGAAACAGCTGTGAGCATCTCTGGAAGGAAGAAACCCGTAATATACACACACTGGGTAGAAGAGAAGGAGCCGGGAGACGGGCAGCAGAAAACAGCACATTTCCATTCATTTTACTTTGAAAACGTAATAGTCTTGTTTAAAAGAAATCAGGAATGGGTTCACA
>NW_005301289.1:0-698 GCF_000412655.1 Myotis brandtii
TCCTCTCTGAAATTAATAAAAATATATTTTTAAACATGATGAATGCTGAAGGAAGAAACCAGTCAGTTGCTAAGTAAAGAGATACACGGTGTCTGTGGACAACCGGCGGAATGTTATTGGCAGAGGAACAGACCACCCCTCGTTGGATGGGAACTGGGGGTGGCCGATGCGTTGATCTCATCCTCTCTCCTAGATCCTAGAGGACCTCGGGGAGCTGGGTTTGTGGGTCGAATGTTTATAGCCGTCACTCCATCTTATAAAAACGAGGAATCTCGTAAAAATGGCTGGCGGGCCTCCCTCCCCGGCTCCCTGCTGGTGCTCCGCTGGAGGCTGTTTATTTCCTCCCTCATGCTCTTCCCTGAGCCCTGGGGACACCTGTGAGTGTCATCTCACTGTCTCTGAACAACCGGTTTGGTTGGTTGGTTTGCAGACCCAGCAGACCAGGGAGCTGTTGCTTCTCTCTGAGTGTCGGCTGAAAGGAAACAGCTTCCCCAGAGCCGCCTGGGAATGTGCAGAGCTGCTCCTTCTGCTTCCAGCACCTGCCCCTCCCTGGGCCCTGCCTCTCCCTCTGCAGGCCGGTCCCTCTCGGCCATACCTACCAGGGTGCTGCCACATGGGGTTATGGAAACAAGAAAGAAGAAAGGACAGTGTCCGCTCCCCGTTTCTCTCCTCCCCCCCCCCCACCGCCTCTGGGGGCA
>NW_005301290.1:0-698 GCF_000412655.1 Myotis brandtii
AAAAAAAACAGAGTATATTTTCACAATGCTTTGTCAAGGAAATACCACCCAGAAAGGTCACTTATATGCTGTGACAATGTCAAATGGGTTGTTTTAAATTTGACATGCTTGAGTATTAAATTCTTGTTCCATAAATTACTCAGGATAGCATCTTACCTTTATAATATAATGTGGCTCTTGATCAAAGCCTTCTTAAAATACACCTTACATTTTAAGCTCATTTAATCTGAATATACTAGTACCCATTCTTAATTCCTATCAGGGAAATATGTATATTACATTCCCTGAAAGAGCACATAGCAGGAAAGATAAGAAATATAATTTTTGCTTCTAAAATAATCTTAAATGCTAAATGGCCTGCCATGCAAAATTTTGGCTTACAGACTTGTACTTTCAGTTTTCTGACAAGGAATTTCTGTTATCAAACCACATAGTATTTTTCTAGAATATTTTCTTTTTCATTAAAGTGGAATTATAACATGTTAGACTAGGGAACTTTAACTATTATTTAATGTGGTGGTCTGCAAACTATGCCCCATGAGCCAACCAGCTGTTTTTTGTCAAGATTTATTGGCAACTTCCGTTCATTTAAGCCATGCCTATAACAGCTTTCCTCTATGGTAGCAGAGTTGAGCAGTTGCAACAGAGACCACAGAATCCATAAGATTAAGCCCCTTATTATTTGACCCTTTAAGGAA
>NW_005301291.1:0-698 GCF_000412655.1 Myotis brandtii
CAACTGGTTCTCAAACCCTTACACAAGGAAGGTCGCTGAGCCCTCAGGAAAGGTCTAGACCTGCTGGGGCCACGTGATGGCACCACACCCTCCAGGCCACCACACCCGGCCCATCAGCAGAGGGGGAGCCGGAGCTGTGGTCACAGACAGAGCTCCCGGGAGGAGTCCACTCAGCTCCATGTCAGTGGGCAGGCCCTGCGGGCTGACCGCACTCTGTGCTGCAGTGGACAGTGTGGCGGTGGAGGAGCAGGAGCGCGAACGGCGGCGGCAGGTGGTGGAGAAGTTCCAGAAGGCGCCCTTCGAGGAGATTGCAGCTCACTGCGGGGCCCGGGTGAGTGAGGCACACAGGGCGAGCCCTCGGGGGCAAAGGGTCCAGGGCCGGACGGGGTTGCTAGATCTTGGCACTTTAGTCACCCAGAGATTAGGGTTGTGATGCCAGTAGCACCCTGGCCCTACATTGCTTCCCCATGAACCAAAAGACTTGGCTATTGGCCATCCAGGCCTCCAGACCTCGCACTTTTCATGTAAGAAAGAAGTCCTGACCTCAGGAGCTCCTGCATCAGACAGACAGACTATCATAATTATTATCATCATGGCAAGTGTGTACCTAGCGCTTTATCTGTGAGGTGCGCCAGACATCTTACATCTGTTAGTTTATTTCATTCCCATGACTACTCTGTGCGGTTGGTGCCAGTATG
>NW_005301292.1:0-698 GCF_000412655.1 Myotis brandtii
GAGACAGTAGGCCACAGGGAAAAAGAGCTGAGATGCTATTTAGAACAGAGTTGAGATAATCATTTATCATCAAGTTCCGGTAGAGAAGGGGAAGAATAAAATAAAAAGGGACTGAGAGACCAAGAGAAAAATTAATGTATTACTTTTCCACGACCCAATGATGGAATTCAGGAGATTAATATTTTGTCTGGTGGAAATCAATAATAATTGAAAAAGAAGGTGGAGAACTTATGGACAAGATTGTGGGATTGAACCATTGCAGGGCGTAACCAAGCCCAGGATATGGTCCTAGGAAGGATCTGCTCATGGAGATTGTTGGTGACGGTCAATGTGGTAAAGGCTATAAACTTGCCATGAAGAGGAAGATTTCTATGTGCATTGAGTATGTGAGAATGATCTGTAGGTTGTAGGTAGGTAAGGGTATAGACAGGCAGAGTGCAGCTTGGCCAGGTGTTGAGATTCAAATGAGGCAATTTCATAGGCGTATAACAACAAATGACATGGACTCAGATGTTGGCGCTAGAAGTTGGGAAAAAACGCTTCTTCAATTTAGAGCTGAAGAAATAAGTGGCATTCCAGCATGCCAAAGAAAGCAGAGGTGATGAGAATAATCCTCCCTGCCTAAGTGCTTCACAAGGCTGATGTGTGAACAAATGAGATTACATATATGAAAGTACATGGCTGGAGCACAAACTTAG
>NW_005301293.1:0-698 GCF_000412655.1 Myotis brandtii
GCAGGGGGAGGGTTTTGGAAACAGGACCATGTCATCTCTTTGGTTGCAAGTGACAGAAACCCAATTCAGCCCTTATAAACGGGGAAGATACTGGGACAGCGCTTGGAAGTGAAGGAAGAAGTCTAGGAACCAGGGCCTCAGGGACAGCAACTGAGAGGTTAATACCCACCTCTCATCTCCACTTTACTGTTTCTTTCACCTGTTGGCCTCATTCTCTCTGACTCCTGACAGGCCTTCTCCATGCGACAGGCCAATTGCTCCAGTAGAGAGACAGTCCCAGGGAAGAACTCCTACTGGACCCATTACCGCTGGCAGGTGGATGGAGCACTGTGATTGGTCCGCTGGGACCACATGACCATCCTTGCAGCCAGCACAAGGCTCTGTTACCAGAGGAAGGGGCACAGGGAAGCTTCCTAGAAAGATACAAAACCAACAGTCCTCTGTACAGGAAGAGCATGGCGTCATTTAGCTTGAAGAAAAAAAACCAGGGGTGTGGATAAATGTCACATACTCTACTTAGCACACTTGAGAGCCCAGGATTTTAATTGTCTTTATTTTTACTGTGACAATATTACAGATGTCCCAATTCCGCCCCCACCCCCACCCGAGAGCCCGGGATTTTTAAAGATTTAGACTCTTCACTATTAATTCCAACCTACTGATCCCACCCAGCCACACCCCTCCATTTCAGCTAAGCT
>NW_005301294.1:0-698 GCF_000412655.1 Myotis brandtii
GGAAAAAATAAAAATGGTCACTAAAGTAGGTGGCTGTAACTATTTCCCCACTTTCCAAAGAGTATCATTTTTGTCTTAGAAAAATATTAGAAACCAAAGAACTTTGTTAGGTAATTTAACCACTCATATATTTTCATATACTTCTGAGGTTATTATATATTTTAAAGAAATAAAGGGAACTCTTACAAGCAGCAGAAAAGAAATAATGTTCAAATTTCTTCTTTATTATTGTTCTATTTGATTAAGAATACATTAAGAACCAGCACAGCTGATATAAATATAGGGCAGGACAGCATTTTCTAAGCCATGTGTATGGAACACTTCATACCATTAGAAATAGAGCTCATGGCCAAAAAAACTGGGAGTGCTTGAATAAATTAAATTGGACCAGTTCTTTTATTGAAGGACTTTTCAGAGCTCTTAATAAACTAATATACATTGAGACTCTCCCAGATGTATGGTCTCCAAATGCTCTGTTTTCTAAACTTACTTGGCCACCATAAAGTCATTGTGGCAGACCTCAGTTAGCATCTTGAGTCATATTAGTGTCTACAGAACAGAGTTTTGGAAAGTTGCAGTCGGGACTAAAACCCTCTCTTGGAATTCCTAGAAAATTTGTCCTTGCTATGTCTACACAATGCAAAGGAATTCAGCAGGTAACTGGGGGTGGGGGGGGTGGGGGGGGGCTCAAAACCAAT
>NW_005301295.1:0-698 GCF_000412655.1 Myotis brandtii
TAGCATATGTAATTAAATATATAGTTATAATGTGTAATAATAATAAATATTGTAAATATAAGAAATTTTAAACATATAATAATAGCAAGCAATTTCTATGAGCCAGCTATCGTTCTTGGTATTTCATAGGTATTTGCTCATTTAATCCCCATGAGAATAGTGCTATATAAATAGTTCTGTTAGCATCCTCACTTTGCACAGAGGAGGTGAGTACACTTGCCTAGGCCATGCAGGCCTAAGTGACAGAGCCAGGCAGTCTGGCTCCCAGGTCTGTGCTCTTAACCACCACACTGCTCTCCTTCCTGGGATGACAGATGGTGACAAGGGATGGAAGAAACATAAAGCAGGGGAGGGGGTGGCATTTGGGGTGAGGGGACAGAAAAATCATTGTGGAGTGAAGGTTCTCCTGTGGCCATTAGTGAAGAAACCTGTTTTAGGCCAGAAACACAGAACTCAGGGATTGTTTAAATCTCATGTTCATCCCCAAAGGGTGTGCTGTTCCAGTACAGAAAATGTCTGGTTTTTTGGTGTTTTTCTTTGTCTCTCCACTGGATCATGGGTCCATCGGGGCAGAGACAACCTTGATCACTGTCATTGTCCCACCTCTCAGCCCAGAGCTTAGCAAGAAACTCCACTTCCATGACTTTGCTGAAATTCTTAAATTTTTATGTTGGTTAATCCTCTCCAATGTTTTGTGA
>NW_005301296.1:0-698 GCF_000412655.1 Myotis brandtii
AATAATGTATGGCAATGACAAACGCTCACTTGCATTCCAGCTCTTATGAGTGCTACCTCATTAAAAATAAATGATCACTGAAAAGCCCATGGCGGTGAGTCGAAAACACATATTCAGACACGTTCAATATGGTGTCTTCTTTCTCCTTCCCAGTTTCTTGTGCAAATTTTACTTGTTAATGCCTATGAACTAAGTAGAAGATTACACATTATATATTATGATGGGAGAAACACAGGGAGTACCAGAGTTAAATATATATATGTTTTGCTGAAGGACTGAATTAGTCACTCAAATAGAGTCTAAAATAATAAATCACAAAACAGCCAGAGGGCAAAGGTGTGTCAGCTTGGCCCAAAGGTGAGGAGACAGCAGACTCAGGAGCCCTATCTGGGGTCCAGGACTCCTTCTGTTCTCCCCGGGTGTCCTTTTTGTCATTATCTCTCTGCCTTTTTTCTTTCCTCCAGTTTGATGTGAAAGGAATGTTGGCCATGGTGAGCAATGCGGCTGCGTCATCAGTAGCAGCGTAAGCTTCATCGAGTTCTTTTAGGATTGGGAGAACGAGGACAGGAAAAAAGATAAAAACAGAATCTTACAAAGCAAAGGGGAGGGAGCACATGTGGAGATAGTGAAAGCCTCATGAACCGGGCACTTGGTGCCCTGTTTTTACCAATGACATGACCAAGTTGCATCAACCACTG
>NW_005301297.1:0-698 GCF_000412655.1 Myotis brandtii
GTCAGCTGTTAAAGTGTGTATACATTTTGGGGGGACAAAAGTAAAAGTGGTATTGCCATATTTAAAAAATAAATTTAAAAAAATATATCCAGGAACTTGTTTTGACAATATTCTGCTTTTAGCTTTATATCATCCTTAATAAACATTTCATTTACCTAATGAAAAACATATTTAAAGTAATGAATACACAGTGTGTTAATTTGCATATGCAAATGCATTTAATCACTAGGACTAGCTGGCAGAAAGAAAGTATATGTATGTAATTATTTCAGTGACTGCCCTTTCCTTTGAGTTTATGGGAGTACTTTATAAACTGGGATTAGAGATTAATACTTCTTAGGAGAAAGAGACTCAATTCTTTAATGTGGAAAATGACCATAATGATAATAATACTACCAATTACTGAGTTCTACTTCATGTTAACAGTCCACATATTATTTCTATCCCACATAATACCTAAGTAACATAGGCATTATTATCCTCATTTTAGAGATAAAGGCACTGAAGTTCAGTGAAGTAATTTGCTGAAGGTCACACATTGAAGAAGCTGAGATTCAAAACCAAATCCGTTTGACTCTAGTAAAGTCTCACCTCTTTCCACTATGAAAGCCTTCAATTACCAATTCATGCTACTGCCTTCAAAAAAAGTTTTCATTTTTAATGTTTTATATTTAGTTTGGAGATTGGTTGATAAGTGC
>NW_005301298.1:0-698 GCF_000412655.1 Myotis brandtii
TTTTAAAAAAAGGAAAGCTGGAAGAAATGTGCCCCTCCCCCCTGCTCCTCCCCTCCCCTCCAATGCTGCACTGCGACATAATGACAGTGTCATTTTGAACAAGTGTCACACCAGGGACACATCCTACCCTAGCTCACTGACACCAAAACATTCCTCTCCTAAATATAAAGCCCAGGCTTCAGCTTTCCAAAATAACATCAGAAAATGACCAGAGGGGCACCCGGTGACGTCTAAGGATGCTGGGGCCAGGCAGCCTGTTCTTAAGATAGCTCCCTCCTTGTCTCGCTGAATTATTTACAAAACCCGTGGGGGCAGAGGCTGAGCGGAGGCGCTCCTTTCCGAGGCGGCGGGTGGAGGCCCAGGGCCAGGCGGGCAGCGGTGTCTCTGGGATGTCTGGCCCCTGGAGTCAGGGAGTCTGCCATCGATTTCCTTTTGAACGGGCGTTGCCGCAGAGGCCGCAGACCTGCATTAGCCTGCACTGTGGAGACCTGGTGCGAGGCAGGCGGAGCGGGTGGGGAATCCCACAGGCTGATGTCACTTCAGCTCTGGACCGTGGTTCCCTTCCACTTCCCTATCTGATTAGCAACAAGAAGACAGGGCCCCCACATGTGAGCAGGCATAGCGACCTCCGGCATTGGAAAGTCTAGCCATTAGACACCTGATGAGCCCTGGCCGGTTTGGCTCAGTGGGTAGAGCGT
>NW_005301299.1:0-698 GCF_000412655.1 Myotis brandtii
ATGCAGGTGAGCACAGGTGGTGATAAAGATTCTCCCCATTTTACAGATAGAGATACAGAGGCTCAAAAAAGGAAAAAGTAACCACATTCCCTCAGATGCTGGAGGCAAGGGTCAACCTTGGCGAGGTCTGTCCCCCCCGCCCCCCAGCATCTTGACCTTCATCCCCACCTCTGCTGACTCCCCCTGCAATGGCTCAGTCCCCGCAAAAGCCTCTCCCAGGGCCTCACCAAGTGTTGCAGTTGATCTTCACCGTCTCTCCGGGGGCATACTCCTTGCCCTGGTGGAAGCAGGGACACCTTTCCAGGGCCACGCATCTGTTTTCATGCCGGACCTAAGGGAAAGCGACCCAAGAGTCTTGGGGGCCACAGCGAGTGACCCAGAGCTCTGCTAGGGAGGCAGCCTCAGCCAGAGGTCAGGCCCTGGAGCCCACGCCCAGGGCTGGGCTTGGGGGACACAGGCACCCGGCTACACGGATACTCCCTAGCTCAGCTGAAGACTCTCTGACTGCCCTCTGCTTCAGACCCTGATGGGGGCACGGTCACCGGGAACCTGAACGAAGACTCTTCGATAACATGTGTCAGAAAACTTTGAGATGCACATATTCTTAGCCCCCAAACTTCCATGCAGATGATTTCTCCAAATGTAAAAGAGTCACGGTCAGAGGTTAACACAGAATTACTTACCATTGGGAAAAAAAA
>NW_005301300.1:0-698 GCF_000412655.1 Myotis brandtii
TCTGGCCTAGTTTGTCCAATGAGTTCACTCTTTCAGCTGTGAAAGTCAAAATGATTCTGCGAAGCTACAAATCAAAGTAAGCACAACAATTTTTAGTGCCTTCTGCTGGGAGGTACACTTCTGAGGACTGTGTCTGTGACACCTCGGATGTTTTCAGTTCCAATAAGATGGTTTCATATGTACGTGTATTACACCACCAAGATGCCTTGGAATTAATTATACTTAGACCTTTAGGTCCCTGAGATTTGCTAAAGTGTTTCATGGACCAGAATTTTCCATGTTCATTTTACTACCTTCTAGCATCAGAGAATTGGCAATTGCTCTACTGGACCCACATCCAAGGAAATTATATCCAAAGTCACCTTCATGGGGAAAAACTGCCTGCATCGATTTGTTCCTTCAGCCAACACTTGCTCAGTACCAAGCATGTGCCAGCAAATGTCCTCAGCCCTGGGGATAGAAAAGGAAGGAAACACAGCCCCTGCCCCTGATAACTCAAAATATCCTCATACCCAAGTAGAAATAGGACCAGGGAACTAACTACCAACTCCTCTAGGGTTAGTAAAAGTGGAATTTTCCAAAGGCTGGACAAGGTGATAGATGAACTGAAGTAGAGGCTGTGTGAGGAGTCCAGATTGGGATACTTTCTCCAAGGTCAAGGTATTTTATTTTATTTTATTTTATTTTTTAAAATATAT
>NW_005301301.1:0-698 GCF_000412655.1 Myotis brandtii
CGTTTGTTGATTTGTTGATGATAGTCGACTTATTCTAAAGTCATTTAATATTATAGTTATACTTTATATTTGTTACAGCATAGTGTTGACATTGTTATATTTGAGTTAGAAATAAAAGAGAACAGAGAGCCCAGAGAGCCCACCAGATTTTATCTATGTAAATCTTATATGTGGCAAGTGTTATTGAGGATCAGTGGAGAAAGATGCTATTAAGTAAGTGTTTTGGGAGATTGAGTATCCCCAAAAAGGCAATGGATCCTTAATCTCACGCACAAAATACATTTCAGATGAATCAAACACCAGACTGTCACAGTGAATACTTTAAAATTCACAGAAACTATATGTTGTGTGTCTATGTAATTCATAGCATACTTAGAAATGTACCACTAAATGAAAAGTTTGATAAGCCTCAAATCACTGCTCTGCTTGCCAATATTTGGGTAAAGGAAAGAAGGCAGGAAGAGAGACAGGCAAGCATTTCTACTTCTACAGTCTCATAGAACCCCTGAAATATACTTTCCAAATAAAGAAGGGCACATTTATAAGAAATTACACACTAGTTCTCTGACATTTATCACTTCTGGGGCTGTGTGTTTCATCGCATTTCTCTAATTTAATTCATTATTCTTGGATGTACATAAATTCTTATCTCACAATAAAACTATTATACATTTTGACCTAAATTTTCCTTTTCTAGA
>NW_005301302.1:0-698 GCF_000412655.1 Myotis brandtii
GAAGTCAAGATTGTGGACGTGTCCCTGACTCCTTGGACAGAATGAGTGAATAAATGAATGAGTAAATGACTGAGTGAGTAAATGAATGAGGGAACAAATGAAAGAACAAAAGAGCCTACATTTATTGAGCATCTCTGTGCCAGCCTTTGTTTCATCCATACAATGGCCCTGAGAGATTGGTCCACTATCACTCCTCAGTCCAGGGAATTAGACTGAGGCTCAGAGAGGTGCAGGGGTTTGCCCAGGGTCACACAGCACATGAGAGCAGAATCAGGACTGGCGTCCTCTGATGTCCTCAGCCAGGCCTCCCTTGGCCGCCAGCCTCCACTGGGACTGGAAGACCAGCCTTCATGCCACAGCCGTGACACAGGCCCTCACACTGTCCACGGCTCAGCACCCTGGCAGCCCACATAGGGAGCCACCTCCCACCCTCTAACAGCCCATGGCAGTCCATTGAGGGAGATTTCGGTTTGGCGGTCTCCCCTTCCCTGCACATGGGCTCCTGGGGCCAGGGACCCCATCTGATCCATCACTAGGCACAAAACAGCTGCTCAATAAATGTTTACTGAATGAATGAACACATGAAGGGTAAACAAAAGAGGTAACGGAAAAGTGGCCGGTCTTAACTGGCCTCTCGAGCCAGCCCTCCACTGCCCTGGATGCCCAGGCATCCTGGCCGTTGCAGGCAGTAGGCTGCC
>NW_005301303.1:0-698 GCF_000412655.1 Myotis brandtii
GGGGCAAGGGAGCTCTCTGGGGTGTCTTTTATTAAGACACAAGTCACATTCATGAGGGCTCCATGCTCATGCTAATCACCTCCCTCCTCCCCCACGCGTCATTTCTAAACATCACCACATTGGGAATTAGGTGTCAACATATGAATTTTGGAGGAACACAATCATTCGGTCGATATAACGGGGATGAATTAATAACAGGAGATTTCAAAACATCAAACTAATAGCAAATTTTGCACTCTGGACACTTTAAAGGCCAACACTGTAAGACACTGAAAAGAGAGGAATTCAAGAAAGTGTTAATAGCACAGTGAGAGATGCAAATTTTATCCATCAAGTATTTACTGAATGGTTACTGCATGCCAGGAATGTGGAAATGTGACAACGAGCCATACAGATTCTTGCTCTGTGCTTTACAGGTTTATATCTTGGTGCAATTGTAACTGTAGGAGAATGCCCTTACATGACCTTTCCTCCTCACCCTGCTGGAATATTCAAAGTAGAGACACAAGTCTCAGGTTGCCCTGATGTGGAAATCATCTACTTGAGTTTAGGAGGATTTGGAAAGCCCAGTAAACATCTATTGCTCAAAACCCTTGTCTAGAAAGAGGGCTTAGGAATGCAAAGGGAAAGTTTTCTAAAACATCAAAGAAGAAGAAAACGGCAGATCCAAAGACTGAGAAACAGTGATCAGGCTATCA
>NW_005301304.1:0-698 GCF_000412655.1 Myotis brandtii
TATATTCATTTCTACAGAAAAATGGAGTTCTTTCAAATAAAGGGAAACCTACTAATCTGAAAATACAGCCTACTCAAACCCAAATGTATTTCTATCTCCTTAAAGTTTTGTACTTTGACGTTCTTCTGATGTCAAGTATCATCTTTGCTATTAATAACTTTTTCAGATGCAGAAAATTGATTTGGAAAAATGATGGAGGCTGACGATAGAAAGTTCTATATGTGGCACTTGTCAAAGCACACTTTTAGTATATTTCCAGTTTAAGGTTCCATGCATTTGGAATGAAACTAGAAATTTCCAAAATAAAATGAACCACGATCACGTGGTGACTGAAAGTCCTATTAATTAAGGAATGCGTAAGGGAGCTGCGATGTGCAACCCAGAAGAAAAAGAAATGAGGAGATGATGGATTTTGAATGTATAAAATGAGGAGCTGGAAGCATTTTTGTGTCCATTATGCAAAGCGTGTAAGAGCTTGAGTTCTGCAATCAAGCAGAATTGGCACAAATCCTAATTCCCCATCTATTAAGTTGTATGACCCTCAACAAGGTCACTCTAGCATTCTAGGTCTCAGTTCCTCTTTCTGTAAAATAAGGGCAAACAGCAATGCCTCTAACATAAGATTTTTGTGATAATAAATAAGAACATAGCCCTGGACAGTTTGGCTCAGTGGTTGAGCGTCGACCCATGAACCAGGA
>NW_005301305.1:0-698 GCF_000412655.1 Myotis brandtii
GTGTTCCCTGAGCTCAGGCAGTCGGTACATAATAAGATGGCCATACAGTGACGTCCCCAGACTCCTCAGAAACCCCACCCAATGCTTTCTCTATTAGAATCTCCTTCCCAGTTTAAGGGTTAATAATACCCAAGTTTTGAAATGTGTCTGCCATTGCATTTGAAAGCTAAGTAATACTTTAGCTCATTAACTTAAGAATCCTGAAACACCTGTGTCTTCAATAGCTTATATTTTATTACTGTGCTCTATGATTCTGGATTCTGGTTTTGAATGTGGAAAATGAATTATTCATGACTCTTCCTTGAAGCAGTGAGCCCTTATTACACTACCTTCATTTTCCAGATGAAGGAATGTGGCACCAAGAGGGTAAGTGATGTGCCCTCGGTCACACGCTGAGGTCAGTGGCAAAGTTGTTAACAGTCAAGCTTGGATGGGAGGGTTTTATCTCAGATTCCCTCCATCCTTCTGTTTTAAAAACGAGTTCTGAAAATCCAGGACACTTACAGATTTCTGGTATTTTGGAATTTCAAAGATTAATTGTTTTGTAGTAGAAAGAAAAAGAGAGACACAAAATTATGAAGTTAGAAAAATAAGAATATAACAGGGTTATTTATCAGATAATTAACTCGTCATCATTGAGCCTAGATTTGTTTGCATATCATGAAGAATATAGTACTTACAAAATGCTGTGTATAAAC
>NW_005301306.1:0-698 GCF_000412655.1 Myotis brandtii
CCACTCTCTCTAAAAATCAATGGAAAAATAGCTTCAGTTGAGGATTAACAACAACAAGAAATGGATTTAGTCAGGTTCCCCAGGGAACAGCAGACTGTTAGCTGGATATTGGCAGGCAGGAAGGTTATTGGAAAGTTCACTCAGGGTCTATACCTGTGAGAGAATGAGGAAAACTGGATCAGGTGGAAGGAGAAATTCAGTTCAGTTACAACAGTACATAAGTTTCTCAGCCAATCCCTTGACGAGTTATGGAGTTGGGATGATCCTTTAGAATTATCCAGAATCGAGGCAAAGGGGCTGGATCTGTGGACTCCATACCAGTCCACCATTAGATGCTACTGCCCCTATAGAGGAAGAGTGACATTGAACAAGGTGTCTCTCTTCTGCTGAGAGAAATTGCTAGAAAGAACAGCAGCCAACACTGCAGGCAGCAGGGGTAGTGAGTGCTGCCCTTCTGATGAGGGATCTGGACAGGACACTGCAGAACCCGACACAGAAGGCCACACTGTTTTCTGAATAGATTGGAGCAGCTTGGAGAGTGCTGGCTTGCTGCTCTCAGGTACTGTGAGTTACTGGAAAGGGACTAAGGGCCCTTGGAACCCAAAGAAAAATATCATTTCTTCCTTAAAAAAAGCTGAGGTCCATTTATACAATGAAATATTATGCAGCTATAAAAAATAAGGAAATCTTACCCTTTG
>NW_005301307.1:0-698 GCF_000412655.1 Myotis brandtii
AGAACACATTTTGGAAAAGATGCAAAGCAGTTCCTAATGGGTAGAGAGTAAGAGTGTATTTTCCCTAGATCTTCTGAAGATACTCTTCATTATTTTGTACATTTGTATCCCAGTTTCCTAAGCAAATGGCTTTATTTATAAAAAATGATAGCATTATCATTGAAGATGATCAATCATTACAAGTCTTTCTTACACAGGGAACCCTATGTTGTTCATTTTAAATTAAGCCAAGGGAGTGCTGAATAATTATCACTTAGACAACACATATTTATTTATGAGGATGCTGGTCTCACAGAATTTATAGCCTGATGGGGGTACAGATAAACAGGCAATGGCACCAGTAAGTGCCGTGCTGTGATGGAGAGGTACAAAGAAGAAGGGGAGCACCAGAGGAGAGTGATTTACCCAATCTTGGGGAGCGAGAGAAGGCTTCAAGAGGAAGTAAGGTTTCAAGTTGCGTTCTCATGGGTGAAAAGAAGCCAACCGAAAGTAGCCAAAAGATTGAATGTGCCTAGGCTTGGGGACAAGAAAGCCTGACCCCATATCTGAAGAACAGAGTGGTCCTAAATTGCTAGGCAGATGCTGGTAAGAGGCAAAGCTGGAGAGTTAAGTGGGGGCCAGATCATGAAGGACCTTCTACATCATAAAAAGGAGTTTGAAAGTTACATTGGGTGGCCCATTTCCTATACAGATTTTAT
>NW_005301308.1:0-698 GCF_000412655.1 Myotis brandtii
AGAAGTGACTAAGAAAGAGCTGACTGTCACAGGAGAGAGAGGCCAGGACTTGCTTCTCGCAAGTTGCAAGAATTCACTTGTGAGGCTCATGAGACAGGGGCTAGGCCCCACAAATTACGTAGGGGATCCTAGGTGTGGGTGGGTGTGTTTTTGGTCACCCTCCCTGGGTGGTAGAGGAAAGGAAAGTGCTTAGGATTAGAAACTGAAGTTGCCTCTCTTGGACTGCTGGCTTTAGGGAAGCCCGGAGCTAGCAGGACTCCCAGGGTGTCCTTGCAGGAACCCTGGGCTCACAGACCACAGGCATCACGCCACTGCTGGCTTAGAGAACCAGGATTCATGAGGTTTATATACCAGCCACTTCCAGATTCTACTCAATCAAGTAGCCAATCAACCACTGCATGAGGAACTTAAAGTAAAGATAAAAATAGGAAAATAGAAAGAACCAGTGGTACAATACAACAGGCAATACTAAAAGAATTCAATATTGTAAATTCCAAGTGGATCCTATAGATTATAATTTACTACTGGGGTTTCAGATTATGGAGAAAGCTCATGGGGCTGTGCGGGTCAGAGAGAGAAAGAAAGGACACACATTGGAGTTTGTAGTATGGAATTGGGATAATCAGAAAGGATCGTTGTGGGACTTTGACCAAAGGATACTGGATGTTCAAGGCCCATGTGCCATACGCATGTGCAAA
>NW_005301309.1:0-698 GCF_000412655.1 Myotis brandtii
GTAAATTCCTAAGATGAGCTTATGTACTTTTGTTAGTAATTTCAGAGGTAAGTTATTGTTCTAGCCCAGTGATTCTCCACGGGGCGGTTCTGCCCTCCAGGGAATACTTAGCAGAGTCTGATGGAGTTTTTGTCACAACTGGGAGGTGCTACTGGCATCTAGTAGGTAGAGGCCAGAGATACTGCTAAACATCCTACTACGCCCAGGACAGCTTCGGTCCCAACAAAAATTACCTTGTCCAGAAAGTCAGTGACGTCACAAATGAGAAACACCTCCCTAGGCTGTTTTGGGGGCGTGGCCACAGGAAATTCCACCATCCAAGGGGACAAGCATTGGACTGGGAATTTGGATTTCTACATTTGGGTGCTCATTGATAGTTCAGGAAATTTGTGGGAAGGCAGCTCACCTTCATCATTCCCTTATAGTTAAAAATAGTAATTTATTTGCCATCTTTGCCTTACAAGGTTGAGATAATCACTTGGAAATAAATATGGAGTGAAAGCAGAGCGCTGTATGACCCTATTTTTTTGATTCTGATTCTCTGTTGTGGGAGGAAGAGGATTGGAGAGGACGTATTGCTCCTCTTCCGCATTTTAGATGAATAACCACCTGCCTTTTTTTTTCTTTTGGTGATGTCCACATCGAGGAATCAGAGTTGCTCCAGCATTTTCCTTTCTGACAGCTTACTTGGTCTCCAG
>NW_005301310.1:0-698 GCF_000412655.1 Myotis brandtii
GACAGAAACCACAGAGGAAAAAAGGTGCTCAGAGCCAGTGTTCAAGGTTGGCTGAGTGAAGAAGAGGATGTAGTCAGGAAGCAGAGTATTATCTCATTTCTCCACCAAATGCCCAGGTCCAGAGGGTGTTGAATATCCAATGAGCTTCCCCCCTTTATGGCCTACTTCTCATTCCTCCTTGTTCCCCTCTTCCTATATCCTTCCTTTCCTCCTAGACAAGTATAAACCCTTACATGTCGAATAGCCGATCAAGCCCTGTAAATGTAGAGAACAACCTGCCCACAGGTTTGTGGTCCCGGCAGGACTAGAAGGATGTGCACTGGCGTGTTGTGAGTGGTGCACGTCTCTGACATACAAGGGAGGAGTCTCATGATTATATCCAGGGGGTTAGAAGCGTCCTCCAAGAGAAGCGTCTTGAGGTCCATCTTGGAAAATGCCAAACAGCAACAGGAGGAGAGAGAGGGGCCTTCCAGAAACAGGAAACAGCAGGGCTGCCCAGAGAGGAGTGCCCTACAGCCAGTGCGCATGGGTGGGGGAGACCAGGGAGAGGGAGGGGTCAGGAGAGGAGAGCTGCAGAGGAATCAGCATGGAGGGCCTTCAGTGCCCAGCAAGGGGGTTGAGCTTTATCCTGCAGGCAGTGAGCAGGGATGGAGGGGACTGCCCTTCAAATACCTTCAAGGTCACTCATCTGCCTCTGT
>NW_005301311.1:0-698 GCF_000412655.1 Myotis brandtii
ATCTCTATCTCTATCTCTCTCCTGCCCACACCAAGATCATGAAATATCAACACCAATAACCATTTGTTTGCCTCTGATGACATAGAGGAGAATGTATCAATCCATTGGAATAATAACTCTCAATTCTTTTTTAAAAATCTACAGTCTGGGCAAACATGATAATACTCTTAAATACCCAGTAAACCCCAGTTAACACCATCCCACCAATACACTGATGCTGATGGATTCCAGACGTGGTATTTACTCTATGGCACGTCCCCCCCCAGCACTCAGTCCCCCACAGCACTCACCGTAGATGCGAAAGGCGTACTCGATCTTCAGGCTGGGGCAGGCCTGCTCGCTGAACACCGACGCCATGCCCAGCACATCCTCAAAGGAGAACACGTCGTTGTGGGAGAACACTCTGCAGATTCGGTCTCTGAAAGGGTTGGCCTGTGGGTGGGGAAGACGAGGAGGAGAGAGTTCTACCAACGTCAGGTTCGTGCCGCCCTGAGCCTTACTTACCTTACAGTGTAATGAGTTTGAGAGGAAAATAATAGCAACAACTAAATATTGGAGTCAATGAGCTAGGACCGTCAGAGAGGATATGGGATGATAGAGCAGGCTCACCATCACTCCTCCCCCTGGCATCCCCTCCTGCACAAACCTTCCATAGGTGTCATTCTTTTTTATGGTTACTAATTTTTCTCCATTTTTTT
>NW_005301312.1:0-698 GCF_000412655.1 Myotis brandtii
ATTTATTTTATTGTTGAAAATTCCCTCCTCCCCTTTTCCATGTCATTGATTTGTTAGAAGTAAGAAAACTGGATAATTTCATCCTGACACTATGAAAACAATTTAGAATTTGAATGCTGTGAGAATTTTTTGTCCTTAGACTATATCCCATTAGTAATACATAGTAAGAGTACTATTTTAAGAGTTAGCAGCACTGATTTATAATATATTCAGAATACAGCCATGGAAAAATTATCTGGACAAGGTTTAAGAAAGAGCAGTTACAGATTATTATAACAAACAAAGCTTCTCCTTAACTCCCAAGCATCTCTAAATAATTTAATTGTAATTTGTTTATTTTTATTATTACATATTTAAAACAATTCTTTTTCTTATACTTTCCTGATTCAGCATTGTAGTATATTGAATAAGAGGGTTAAAAAAACAAACTTTCAAATTAAAGGAGGAAAATGTGTTTAAAAGGTAGGTAAGGACCACCGCAGAAATATTACTACAATGTGAGAAAATTAATAAACTACTGAAGAAATCAAAATTATGTAATATTTCTATTCAGAGCTCATCTTTTCTGTGAAATGACGGTCATATATTGGGATAACAAGAAAAAAGCAAAAAGTGATCTTTCCATTTTTTATTTGAGATTTGGCTAGATCAATGCTTTAATAATAATCCTATCTAATAAATAGGGAATATGCTAATTG
>NW_005301313.1:0-698 GCF_000412655.1 Myotis brandtii
TTTGGAGTTGTCCACAGGCCATATGCTATCAACTAATGTAAGTATTGTGAGAGGAAGATAAAAGATTTGGAGGAATAAGGGACAAGAGAGTTATAACAGCCATAAAAGAAGGCATTTTGTTAGCAAGACAGAAACCCAGAAGCATTTTTATTTGGAAATATTTCCAAAGTAATAATGTAAGCAAAAAGGACAGCTAATAAGTTACATGCTACTAGTATAATGAAAGTTTGGGGACTGACAGGAAGACAAAACCAATCCACACATTTAAGTCATTGTTCCCTGCGGATTTTCTGTTACCTTTTAGCAGAGTTCTCAGCACCACTGTTTTGGTAGCTGTAAGTACACTTGTGTTAAGCCAGTTAACAAGGTTGTCGTTAAGATTATGGGGATTTCAGATGAGATATTGGGACAGATATCCAGGTTATCCAAGCAAAGTTCATCTGGGACCTAAAATTGCCTTATAGGTGTCTTAATCCTTATAATAGTTCCAATATGTTATTATAATTAGCTTCCTGCATCACCAGTATTAGCTTCCTACAGCAGCCTGGCTGATTTGGTAACATTCCTCTGTGAAGGGCCCTGCAGGGCTTCCTAAAACTAGAGAGAAAGTTGTAGTAAATAAGGTCCTTTTCTTCAAATCAAACTCTCTCCCTTGTCTTCTCCTCTTGTTTCCTTGATCTGAAAGTGTGTGTTCCCAG
>NW_005301314.1:0-698 GCF_000412655.1 Myotis brandtii
TGGAGAACTGTCTATTGAGGTCCTCTGCCCATTTTTAATTGGATTGTTTGGTTTTTGGTATATGAGTTCTTTATAAATTTCAGATATTAACCCCTTTTCAGATGTATCTAAATAGTGTGCTTCTAAAGCACCACGTGTGCAGAATGAAATGAGAAGACAAACAGCTGCTCCTGGCCATAGCAGATGGAAGGGGACCAAGGAAGCAGTTAAGCATCAAGCTGAGGGGCTCACACATACCCATGCACACACGACTCAATAAATATTATCTGATGTTGATGAAATACTCAGTTTCACAGGAATCTCTGACGACAGGTGACATGAGTGATATTACATATTAACAACTTTATAAACACCGACAAGGTGAATGTGCTCTGGCTGCTCAGTTAAAGCACATTCATTTGCACTCGCATGTATGCAAATCACCTCATACTTTCTAATTTCATGACTCTTTGCTGCACAGAAAGGCTTTCAGAACCAGGTCCAAATTTCCACACAAAATATCTTGCTATAACCTCTCAGAGACTATGAGGATTCGTGAAACTGTTTTAAAAGGCACCCTCAGCAAGAGGTTGTCAGCCTGACATTCAGAAGACCCGAGGCTTAACCAGAGCCCCGCAGTCCTGTGATCTGTCACGTGTGCTGGGGGAGGACAGACGCTCGCTGCCTGCAGGTGGGCTCACTCATGCTCCCTCTGCTCC
>NW_005301315.1:0-698 GCF_000412655.1 Myotis brandtii
CTATGTGAGTGCCAGTTTTATGCTTGACTTTTCAGATAATCTGTGTCTACAACCTGCCTTCATAAGCAGATTAACTTGCTGTGTCCTCCAGACTATGGATATTTTCCTAACTTCCACTTGCACAGCTTGCAAGGGCTCCCAGGTTTATGTAGGAAGTCTTCTCTTAGATGCTCCCTGGGTGGGCCTTAAACTTTATCTCATGTCCTGGGGCCATAAAAACTCACATTCACAAGGAGTTTGCAATGAATTCGGTGTGAATGCTGCCTTCAATGTTCTACTTACCTCTTCAGGTTCCTGCTTTCACTTATTTGTGTGTGGTGCGGTTTTTTAAATTTATTTTGTTGTTTTTTTTTACCTCTGAAGATTCTACACTTTCTTCATAGACCACCAATGCCTTTAAAAATATGTTTTAAATTATTTTATCCAGAATTATCAAATGATTTCTCTATGAGAGGTTCCAAAAACACATAATAAAATCCTCACTTGTGTACCTGTGGAGCTAGGCTCATTTAAAAGTATATTTCAGTTCAAACCCAGCATCGGTCACTGTATCTCTTCCTTGAGATGTGGGCATGTCTTAGACCTTTAGAGTCAGAAGGACCTTAGGGCTCAGCTGGACTTCCTCTGATGGAGAGGAAGCTGTATCTCAAGAAGTCAGCTTAGGAGAACCAAGATGGCGGCTTAAGGTACAGACCTGT
>NW_005301316.1:0-698 GCF_000412655.1 Myotis brandtii
ACAAAGTCATTTGTCATTAGTAAAATGCCAAGTAAAACAAAAGTGAGATTCTAGTAGACATCTATTAGAATGGTTAAAATTGGAAAAACAGACAAAATCAATTGCCTACAAAGATGTAGAGTAATAGCAACTCTCATTCATTGCTGGTGGGATGCAAAATGGTATAGACATTTTGGAAGACAGTTTGACATTTTCTCATAAAGTTAAGAATAGTCTTAATTATGCAATCCAGCAATCGAGCTTCTAGGTATTTACTCAGCTGATTTGTAAGCACAGGAATGTGTATAGCAGCTTTATTCATAATTATCAAAACCCCTAAGCCATCACCAATATGTCTTCATTCCTGCTGAAAAGGCATGGAAGCTAGGAGATAGGAGCTCTTCACAGTATTTTGTGGATCTCTGGAAGACAGTGGGGAAATGAATTCTACTCAGAGAGAGCATCGTGTCCAACAGCATGCAAGTGTGAACAAGCACAGCATGTACACGGAACCCAGTGTTGGTTGATTTGGCTGGTGCATAGGAGTTACTAGTACATAGGGATGACTGAGAAGCAAGACTTAGGAGGTACACAGGGGTCTGGTCATGGAGGACCTCTAACACCATGTAGACAGCCATGTAGCTCATCTTACCCAGTAGACAAGGGGAACCGGTGACGTATACTAAGCAGGGGAATGACCCTATCAGATATGCTTTTTT
>NW_005301317.1:0-698 GCF_000412655.1 Myotis brandtii
AAAAAAGCAAAATACAATGTTTTCCAACATAATTTTGATTGAGGCGTCCTTTAAATCCACTACAGTAGTTAACAACTGTGGACGCTGGTGGGGTCTACTTAAGCCCATAAAAAGATGCTATCTAATTGTGTGTCATAAAGGCATAAATTGTTGATTTTGTTTAATTAACATAAATTTGAAGTTCAACTCTTTTTGAAAAAATGGGTACAGACCTTGACAGAATCATAGCAATCATTAAGGTAATTAGCATATAACTACTGCATTTGAACTGTTGGCTTCCGGATTTGTATGTGTAGATTTGATCTCTCTAAGGCCCAAACCCAGCTTTTAAATTGCCTCCTGGACAGCTCCCCCTGGATGTCCCTTGGGTACAACCTTGATCTGACCAGACCAGAAAATCTCACCTCTCTTCCCAGAGCCCTACTCCCGCCCCCAATCGATCTATTCCCCCTTTGGCTCGCTCCATACATTCTGCACGCAATAGTTCAAGTCAGAAACCTGGACTTGGTCCTAGATGTCCTTGGTCCTCATGTCCAAGCATGTCTCTAAATCCTGGGATTTCTAATTCTGATTTCTCTCATGTATCTTCCCTTCTCTCTATTTCTGCTGTCCTTATCAGGCCTTCATTATTTCTTGACAGGTCTTTAACAATATCCTCTACTTTGGCTCCTTCTGCTTCAAATTTCTCTTCACTCTTC
>NW_005301318.1:0-698 GCF_000412655.1 Myotis brandtii
GTTATGGTAGTCAATGCATCACATAAAATATAGTGGGACTACTGTCCCCTTGAGTTGTGCCACATGAAGGGCTCAGTTAATGCAGTTTTTGTAAAAGGTTCAAATTAAAGATATAATTTAAAGGAGAAACCAACAATATTTATTGATAGATTTCCTGTGGAGGGGTTTGTGAGAGAAAGAAAAGCATAAAATATGATTTTAGGTCTTCAGCCTGAGCTACTGAAGCTATGGAGTTGTCATTTCTGAAACAGGGATGATTGCAGGAAAACCACGTGTGTGTGAGGATAACATGAGCTCAAATTTGTGCAAATTAAGTTTAAGTTGTCTATTAAATATCCAAGTGGAGCTGTCTTTGCAATTAATAGATAAAGTTTAGAGAGCAGTCTGGTCTGGAGATATAAATTTTGAAAGTATCAGAGTGATGCTATTTAAAGCCAGGAGCCATAATGAGAACGTATTGCCTTTTTCACTTCTCACCCAATTCATCACCCCATCTATTAGATTTTCTCTGTCCTTCCAAACTGACAGATGCCCCTCTCATGCACTTTTTAACATTTTTTAAAAATTAAAGTATAGTTAGCATTACATATTATATAAGTTTCGAGTGTACAACATAGTGATTTGACAATTATGTACCATACAATGTGATTACATCTGTCACCTTAGAAAATGATTATGATATTAGAGACCAGTGATGG